>NC_068415.1:28414565-28714565 GCF_023724105.1 Carassius gibelio
TTACAATGTCGCATATCAGTTCAATGACGCTGTTGAATTTTAAATATAAATAAATCTGGTTTTGTTTTAAAACAAGCTATATCTTGTGCTGACTGTTAGCGAGGTGCTAGCTGGCAGTCAAGGGCCCCGCGGTGCTAACACACAGGCCGATCAAATAAAAACACTACTGAGAACATTTAAGGATTTAGTTGTGAGCTCGAAGCTTTAAAGGCAAAAAGGCATAATTTTACATCTAATATGAAGCCTGCATTCACCGCCGTCCATCATGTGTGTTAGCCGTTAGCATTCTACTATCCCTTGTACCAAAACATTAACACGTCACAGAAACGCGTTATTCCAGGTCTTTATGAAATCGCATTTTTCTAAATCCAATGCTTTTAAAACGCCATGCTTTTAAAAATTGAGTAAGCAATGTTTAGTTATTGGACACATTTCTAGAGACAATATGATATTCTGTGGCTTTGTTTTACAATTTGTGTAACTTAGTTGTATTTGTTTGTATCTGATTGCATAGCTATAGTGTATATATATATATATATATATATATATATATATATATATATATATATATATATAATTTACTTATTTTTTCTTACCTGTTCCTTAAAACTGCCAAAAAAAAAAAAAAAAAAAAAAAAAATTCTGTAGGTTTTTCCGTGGAATGAGCATTCCATGCAGCATCTTAGGTATGAATGATGTAGCCTGGCAGGAGACACGCGGCGGGATGGTGCACACGAATAGTGTCCCAGAGACTGGAGGGGTCAGAGTCCATGCAGGGGGTTCTCTAGCCACAGTAGGAGGTGCTGGGCAGGGACCTGGAGGAGCTCACCTGCCAGGTATGGACCGGGTGGCAAATCCCAACCCTGGCACCCCTCAGCCTCCACTGAGCGGTCGCTCCCAAGATGATGCCACTGTGGGCTATTTCTCTCAAAGGCAGCCTGGGGAGCAGTTGGGTGACTGCACTGCAAGCAAACACCGCTGGCCCACTGGTGATGGAAACCATGTTGAGCAGGTAAGTAAGACCTCAGTCTAACCCTTGTGCAAAGGAATGTGAACGTGGGCACAAAGACAGAAGACTGTTTAATTAAATCACACTGACATGAAACAACATATTTATGTTGAAATATAGGGAAAAAAAGTGATCACACTTAATTTTTATATATATATATATATATATATATTTTTTTTTTTTTTATACATTTGGTAAGATTTATAATTATGGTTTTGGGGGCTGAACTGATACCTAATGATTTTTATTCTATATGCCTGATAAGATTTTTTTGGTATATGATTTTGTTGCACTGTATTACATTTATTTGGTGTCATCTGTAAATAATGGGAAAAAAATTAGACTTTTTTTTTTTTTGTTCAGAAAATATAAAATGAAATGTTGCTCATTCTAGTGTACTTTTACTCACAGAACCAGCTTTACTGATGACATGAGCATGACAATTACATGGGATTTATTGTGCAGCCCTTGTTTGTTGATCACAAAGCAGATGAAGAAACTAGAATGCTGGTTGTATTCAAAGCACTGCCATTAATGTCTAGAGTGTGTGGAATGGTGCGCTGTGATTGGTTGAGTGTATATATTGCATCCTGCATAAAAGGCAGACTGCAAAAATTGAAAAAATATTACCAAATAACTCTGTGATAGTGTTGTCACAGTACCAAAATTTCAGTATTCGGTACCGATACCAGTGAAAATCCACGGTTCTCTGTACCAATTTCGGTACCAAAGCAAAACACAAAAATATGCTAATTAAAATAAATTAATTAAAATTAAAAAACTTTTTAACACTAAAAATAAAACCAATGCCATTCTTTATACTTATTTACAATTGTTTAAAGTTTTTCTTCAAGTTATATAATTATGAAAACAGTAAAACCCAAAGTTTTACCCAAATTTAATTTCTTTTAATTTATGAAATTTAAACACATTTTATTTTTGGTAAATAAAGGGGATATGCTATTCAAATTAAAACATGGAAGAAATATTTTGTGATTTATTTCTTTAAAAAAAAAAAAGTTTTATACATTTTTTCAACCGTAGTAGCAGTATCACATACATTTATACACATACATAATAGTAATATTTAGTAGCACAATGCCTTTACGTAAAAATGAACTTTTAATTAATGCATATTTGTCATTTTAACTGAACTTAAGACTGGTGGTGATGCTTAAGATATTTTTGGTCATTGAGGGTTTCTGTAAAAAAAAATAGTAATAGATCATATGAATTATTCTTAAAAGATTCTACTACCATATTAAAAAATTCTACTACCATACTAACAATATACAATGCACTATGGATTGATGAGCTGCTGGGTCCATGAATATTAATCACGTTGTATGCGTTCGGTCAAACTGATTTGCTGAAATCAAAACGGGGACGGTAATCGATGTACGCCAGCCAAAGAAATTGCCATTTGCGCATTAGCTCCGCCCACTACTGGAAAAACCGGCATATCTTCTTCTTGTTTGAAAAATATGAATAAATCTAAATTAACTCCATTATTTTGACAGGAGAAGAAAGCAAAGAATATAGTTTACATATAGCATGTCGATTCAGCGTGGTAAGACTCGCTCTCTCTTTTTGCATGTGTGAGAAAGCGATGGTGAGTCGTGCGCCCTTCACACAGAGTTTACAGAGCGTCAAATACGGATGCGCTGTGTGTACATTGACATGAATCGGAAAGTACAGATCGCTTGATGGAGAGAGAACTCTGAAGCTCAGATGCTGAAATTAATGCAAACGTCACGCACTTCAGTCTATGTAGTAAACAAACCTGCACGTCTCTGCTATTCGATCATTCACACAGAGACGCACAGAACATTCAGGATTCATATTTCAAACAACTTTTGCGGCTTAACATTTACAGATATTGGTCCATATGGAGATATGATTTGATTATGCTAACTTTGACAAATTCCGTGACTGTCCATATTTCCATAGTTTCATTTTCATGACTGGATTTTGACATTCCGTCCTCGTTTTCTGCTTTGCGGAAATCATAGAGCTGTATGCGTCAAGAACCGGGTTTGAACGGGACCTCGGTAATACCGGTACTTAAAGAAACCTGGTACCGTCACATTAACATTTTTTTTTTTTAGTACCGACTTGGTACCGAAGTACCGGATCTTTTGACCACACTACTCTTTTTGTGTAAAATTTACTTTTTAATACCGACCAGTATATACACACACTTTTGGTCTGTACTGTGTGTGTATGTGTGTGTGTGTATATATATATATATATATATATATATATATATATATATATATATATATATATATATATATATATATATATACACACACACACACACACACAGACCAAAAGTTTGGAGTTTTCTTTATTTTCATGAATATGAAAATTGTAGATTCACACTGAAGGCATCAAAACTATGAATTAACACGTTGATATATATATATATATATATATATATATATATATATATATATATATATATATATATATATATATACACAACAAAAAAGTGTGAAACAACTGAATATATGTCATATTCTAGTTTCTTCAAAGTATCCACCTTTTGCTTTGATTACTGCTTTGCACACTCTTGGCATTCTCTTGATGAGCTTCAAGAGGTAGTCACCTGAAATGGTCTTTCAACAGTCTTGAAGGAGTTCCCAGAGATGCTTAGCACTTGTTGGCCCTTTTGCCTTGAGTCTGTGGTCCAGCTCACCCATAAACCATCTCGATTGGGTTCAGATCCGGTGACTGTGGAGGCCAGGTCATCTGCCGCAGCACCCCATCACTCTCCTTCTTGGTCAAATAGCCCTTACACAGCCTGGAGGTGTGTTTGGGGTCATTGTCCTGTTGAAAAATAAATGATGGTCCAACTAAATGCAAACCGGATGGAGTAGCATGCCGCTGCAAGATGCTGTGGTAGCCATGCTGGTTCAGTATGCCTTCAATTTTGAATAAATCCCCAACAGTGTAACCAACAAAGCACCCCGACACTATCACACCTCCTCCTCCATTTTTCACGATGGGAACCAGGCATGTAGAGTCCATCCGTTCACCTTTTCTGCATCACACAAAGACACTGTGGTTGGAACCAAAGATCTCAAATTTGGACTCAGACCAAAGCACAGATTTCCACTGGTCTAATATCCGTTCCTTGTGTTCTTTAGCCCAAACAAGTCTCTTCTGCTTGTTGCCTTTCTTTAGCAGTGGTTTCCTAGTAGATATTCTACCATGGAGGCCTTATTCACACAGTCTCCTCTTAACAGTTGTTCAAGAGATGTGTCTGCTGCTAGAACTCCTTGTGCCATTGACCTGGTCTCTAATCTGAGCTGCTGTTAACCTGCGATTTCTGAGGTTGGTGACTCGGATGAACTTATCCTCCGCAGCAGAGGTGACTCTTGGTCTTCCTTTCCTGGGGCAGTCTGCATGTGAGCCAGATTCTTTGTAGCGCTTGATGGTTTTTGTGACTGCACTTGGTGACACTTTCAAAGTTTTCGCAATTTTTCGGACTGACTGACCTTCATTTCTTAAAGTAATGATGGCCACTCATTTTCCTGTACTTAGCTGCTTTTTTTCTTGCCATAATACAAACTATCAGCTGTGTATCCACCTGACTTCTGCACAACACAACTGATGGTCCCAACCCCATTTATAAGGCAAAAAATCAGACTACTTATACCTGACAGGGCACACCTGTGAAGTGAAAACCATTTCAGGTAACTACTAGGGCTGTCAACGAATATTCTAAGGTGAAAATTAATATTTGAATAACAAAAAAAATGTGGAAAAAAAACGCCTGCGGTTGTAGAGGCGTGGTTGTCTGTTTTGCGAGTGGGCGCACTAGCGCGCCTGAGGGTTCAGGGACAGGTCACGGGAGTCACACTGTCTGGCACAGCATCACTGCTGAAAGTTGACGCGTCTTCATGGAAGATGCCAGCAAGTGCAGAGCCAAACTCGACCGCAGCAGAGAAAGTGAGGTAAAATTGTTGACTCGCGAGATAAAGTTGTATGCAAGCTATTTAAGATACAGTTAGCATACTAGCAACAAGTGCAAAAAATTTGCACACAAATGAGCATGGCATAATGTGTGGAACTCCAGCTAAAGTCACGTCTTGACACTTAACGTTACGTTGCATCGCCCGCCATAAGCTCTTTGTCTGCAACACGACAAGAGGCCATAACGGATAAAATTATTTCATTTATTTGTAAGGACATGAGACCGATCAGTATCGCGGATGGGGCACACATCAGGGAGTTCTGTCAAGCAATGGATCCGAGATTTGATTATTTATCGTTTCATGTCAAGGAAAAGTTCCATGTTTACCACAGCACAGCTCGCTCTGAACATTCAATGTCAGTTCTATATGCTGTAAAACTTCAATTAATATTAATAATATTTGTTTCAATCACTGAATGAAGCCTGCTATATTTGGGACAACAGTCGCGACCTTAAATTGCTTGCACAAAAATTTGTTTGTTCATTTAAATCGTTATGTGCAGAGAACGTGAGGGTGAGAGAGCGTGAGGTCTGCAGTCTTGGACATTAGTTGATTTCCTTGTTTTTGTGTAGGTAATACATTGTCATATGTTTAAACTTAAATAGACTACCTATACAAGTAGTTATGTCTCTTTGTATTATTTTGTCCTGTTACTGACGTAATGCGCGTCATTGACAACATGCGCAAACAGATGTTAGAATAGTTCGAATATTCGTGTGTTTTTTAGATGGAATATTCGAACGTCATTTTTGAGCAATTTTGACAGCCCTAGTGACTACCTCTTGAAGCTCATCAAGAGAATGCCAAGGGTGTGCAAAGCAGTAATCAAAGCAAAAGGTGGATACTTTGAAGAACCTAGAATATGACATATATTCAGTTGTTTCACACTTTTTTGTTATGTATATATTTCCACATGTGTTAATTCATAGTTTTATTGTACATATGTGTATGTGTGTATGTATGTATGTATGTGTATATGTGTGTGTGCAAAGTTGGAAGAAGTTTCAAATGTCTCTTTGTGTAGGTGCGCACTGTGGATGAGATGAATTATGACTTTCAAGCCTTGGCTCTGGAGTCTCGTGGAATGGGTGAGGTATGTTATTAGAGTCCTTAAAAAGCCTTTTGTCCAGTATCACCAGTGTTGAATTTCCTATAATACTTTAATGTTTGTAAAAAAAAAAATTAAGTTGTCTGTATAAATATATTCTTAAAAAAAAGTGATTGCCATGTTGACCTTTTTTTTACAGCTACTTCCTGCAAACAAATTTTGGGAATCTGATGAATTTGTAAAAGATGGACGCAAAGGGATGTTGCTGGGTGAAGAGTGGAGAGAGAATGCCTGGGGTGCTTCCCGTAAGTTCTTCTAAAATGTCACCATGTTTTGATAATGTAATGTAACTGAAGAAACATTCATGCTGAGATAAAAAAAATGACAAGTTTGACAAATTATGGTCCAGAGAAGGCTCACTTTAGTTTATGCAAATTATGTTTTTGTTTTTGCCTGTAATTTAGTTTCCCTATATTGTTAGCACGTACCAAACAATACACGGTTCGGTTCATTTTCGGTACAGTAAGGGAAAGAAATGCAAACATGAAACTGCAGGTTGTTTATTACTATAAACTTTTTTTTTTTTTTTTTTTAAATTTGTTTACACTTTTTAAAAAAAAATACTTTTTAATAAAGTATATTAAAAATAAAAAAAGAATAAGAAATAAAATACTGCTGCAAAGTTCTCCACTAAATAAAATACTGTCAGTCTCAAACCAATATCATATAATAAAATATAATGAAAAATATAAATAAATAACTATGATTACAGTGCAGCATTACCAATCCCAGCTTGTAGGCCTGCTCATATTTTAAAAATATATATAACTTTTCCAAAGTGTAAAGTGCAGCATCAACAGTTTTCAGTTTTTAGACCTGCTCAGATTTCGTTATTGCGTTGGACCGATCGGAATTAAGAGCAAAGGTCTGTTTAAATGCCGACGGGAGCTGCGTTTGAATTACAATAATTTTTTTCATAGTTGTAGTGATGTTCACACTCTTGTGATGCCTTTTGAAAACCTTAGGACATTGACACACTGGCATATTGCACCTGTCCAACATATTTTGTCTATTTTGCCGTCAATACTGTTGATGGTGTCCTTTATCAGTAGGCTTTATATATATGCTTAACATGAAGTATAGATATTGTCGTGAAGACAAGAGCCTGGTCTGTCGGCGGCCTCCCTCTATGTCACCTACCCCAGCAGCGTGCAAGCGTGAGCAGCGCATATTTTTTCCGGCGACCATGTTAATCAAGGAGTGCATTCACACCGGGACAAGGAGCAGCACGTGAGCGTCAAGCAGGAGCGTTGTGTGAACAGGAGTGCAGCGGGGGTTTCGGCGTCTGGTCTATTTTTGCTGTGCTGCACACGCTCAAAGTGAAAGCACACTTTTGATGGACAAAATAAATATGATTTAACACAAAACGTGCTCAAAATGCACAGAATAAGCATGTCAAGAGTTTCAACAACAATGACAATGTCTAGTGTTTTAACAATTATGCCAGAAAAGAAAATTAAGTATAACAAATATGTATTTACCCATTTAAACGTTTTAATTAATAGTTTTTGGTGAAAGTATGGTGTATTGTTATAAAAACAAATGTTGAAAGAATTATACCCATTGTTTGAAATGGTTATACTGTCTGCCGAACACACTTTGCAGCCGCTGCTGTGAAGCTGTACTTATACGCTTCCAGTGTGAATACTCGCGAGAGTCTGCTGCTGCAGTGACTGTGTAGTTGCACCGACGCGCTGCTTGCGCACTGCTCACACTTGCGGTGTGAAAGAGGGGTTCGAATCAGCTGCAGGGCGGGATTTGCGCTGAACGCGGAGACTATGTTCCGCCCAACAAAATATTGCATTCGGTCATTCGGTGCACACGTGCACCGTACCGAAAGCCCTGTACCGAAACAGTCCGGTATGAATACACGTGCTGTTACACCCCTAGTAAATAAGGATATGCCATTTTCCACGATTGGAGCATGTTTCATGGAATGATAAGTGTAAAAAACCATGAGAATATTGTAATGTGCACATATGGAGTATTATGTGTTATAATTTGATGACGAATATCTTTAGATCTAAATGAAGCTGGGGGGACACTTCAGGCTTAAACAGGAAAGTGACATAAATCAGTGAAAATTGAAAAAAATTAGGCACAAACAAAATTCTGCTACAAAGCAGCTGTGGTAAAAGTAGGGTTGTAAGACTGGTACTTTGTTACCAAATTGATACCCAACTTTTAAAAACGATGCCAACCTTTATGCCATTACCGAGTGCAGGTTCAATTCTGTATCGGCTGATTCAGACATTCCCGTATTTGTGTGAGGACTCTGAGTGTCAAGTAGGGATACACCGGTATCGAATTTTCCTGTTGTGATTAATTGCTCATGCTTTTATCACGGTATACGGTATTATCATGTTATTGCAATTTTGTTTCATAAAAGTGGTCAAAATACAATATAACAGGTTAAGTAACTTTTTTTATAACAACAATAACTGAACAATGCTCGTTTTCACTCAATATCCTGTTAATCTTGAGTACCTATAGAGTAGTACTGCATCCTTCATAACTCCAAAAAGTCTTTAGTTTTATTATATTCATAAGAGAAAGATAGTCTGTACCGATTTTTCCCGGAAAAACACGACCGACTGGAGGCGTGACGTGTGGGCGGAGCTAAAGAATCACGAGCGCCAGTAGGCTTTTGCGTTGAGAGCGTTTGGAAGCTGTGACATTACCTTGAGGAATAAAACATCATCCAAAACAAACCATGGCTAACAGTCAGATTCAGCCGTTTATTTATGATCCAGAATCAGATCCCGAAGCTGAAACTGAATGAGAGCATCAGCAGCAACGACTTGCTCCGAGCGGGGCTCGAACCCGGGTCTCCGGCATGGGAGGCGGACGCACTAACAAGGAGGCAGAGATATTTTAAGCAGTTTTACTCACCGCATGCGGTTCCAACACACTATCGTGACCCTTTTTCGTTGGGACTGCATTATCCTTAAGAAATAAACGATGTGCAAATCTGACGTCAAACTGGGCCTTGTTTGTAAAATAAGCATCTTCGAAATGCAGGGAACAAACACTTGCACAACTCCGTTGATGCTCTGTAAAAATAAACTCCACCCACTTGTCCCTTAATGCTGTTTTTTCTTTGGTAATCTGTGCAGGGTTGTCTTGCCCTGGCAACCAGAAACACACTCCTTTTGTGACATTTCGCGACGCTCTCCCTCTGATCAGTGATTGTCTGTGCTCAGCCTCTCAGTGCTCTGCTATACGGGAGCGCGCGCACCCATATAAGGAAATTCCACTCCATCTAACGTCACACAGAGCCATACTCGAAAAAAACTTTCCGAAACTTGTGACAAACCGGAAGGAGTATTTTTGGAACAGAAATACTCCTTCAAACGTACAACTTATTTTTGTAACTTTGTCCATGTTTAGTATGGGAATCCAACTCTTTAACAGTATAAAAAACTCAGTATGCATGAAATAGCATTTTACCCCCCCTTTAAGATTAATGAATGTTAACTAATGTTAACTAACAAAGCCCTAATGTGAAGTGTGTACGAACAATAATCAATGTTGTAGTCCAGATTAAAATGAAAAAAAAAAGTTTTAAAATAAATAGCCTATTAAGTCAAAATATTTAAGTATTTGGCGCTGTGATGAACACCATAGTGAATCCACAAATTTGAATGGCTATTTAAATACGTTTTAGAAAGTAGTGCGGCTGCTTTATTTATGGGTTTTTCAGAGTAAAGGCTGCTTTTTCTGCAGTTTAACGCCATCTGCTGCCAGACAGTGAATTTGCTTTCACACAGCGTGTCTCTGTTTACATCAGAGCGCACGCTCTTGCATGCAGCATACAGCGGTGTTGTGTATTTTGACCAGTTGATAGGAATTGTATTCTAAAAATGCATTCCAATTTCGGAATAATTTGTAATATATAATTATTCCCGGTATTTAGAAGTGCCAATGATAACAATATCGTTAATGTTAATTACTGTGATATCGCATTACCGAATACCGACACATCTAGTGTCAAGAGGTTTTTTATTTAAAGGTGCCATAGAAAGCATTGATACAATATTCTAAATTGTTCTCTGATATCCCCATAGTGTATGAAGTTTTATCTCAAAATACCCCACACATAATGTTTTATAGCTTGTAGAAATTTCCACTTTTAGGGTATGAGCCAAAATGCTGTGTTATTTCTTTGTCCTTTTTAAATGAAAATGAGCTGCTGCCCCTCCCTCCCTTCCGATCAGTCAATGTTGCCAAGTCAGCAGTTTTCCCGCATGTTTAAGCAACCCCAATAATAGTGATGCACGATCATGATTTTTCATGTCCGATTCCGATACTGATTTTTTTTTACAAGCAAACTGGCCGATTCCGATACCGATTTCTGATTTTTATTTTTAATCTTAGCAAAATGTTTAATTTTAATCTTAGCAAATAACAAGAATGAAGGAAAGCGTGCATAAACAAGATGTTTATTTGGTATTTAATAGGCCAAACTTGCTTTTGGTTATTGAAAACAATAATCGTAACCATCTGAAATTAACAGCAGTAACTGCACAGTAAGTAGCCTACATTCAATTCAAACATAGATGGTACAGACATCAGCATTTAGCTTTTGTTTTTGAATTGGGTTGAAACTACATAGAACTGGCCTTAAATGAAAAGATTAACTGTAACCATGTGAAATGAAAGGCAATAACTGCATAGTTCTACACAGTGTTGGGCAGTAGCGTCGCTACAAGCAGCGAAGCTACTAGTTTAACTACATTTCTCAGTAGCTTGATCGTAGCTTTGCTGCTTTCTGAATCAAATAGCTGTAGCAACAATGAGTTTTACAGAATAATTAACTCAAATGATATATAGGGAATTTGAATAATTAATCAGGAATATGATTAATTTATATCTCAGATGACAGTTACATTAAATTTGATTGATTATGAAAAATAGCTCAATTGCCTATACCAATAAATAATCACAGGGCACTGTAACTTCAATATTCCATTCTTCATACCAATTATTGTGATATCTCTTACTGTAAATTACTGCAAATCAAACCACTGACAAACCATGCAAACCATGACGATTGGCTTGGGGTGGAGTCCAAGCCAATCGTCAGTATATGGGTTTTTAATAATTAAACTAGTAATACATCAAACTACAAATCACACAGAGTAAATATGCGTACGACAATACAAACAGTAAGCTTTATGCAAGACATAACGGAATCCAAATAAGAGAGAGAGAGAGAGAGAGAGAGAGAGAGAGAGAAAATAGAATGAGATCACATAAGGAGCTCAGGTATGGAAATCATAGTCAGTAACTTTTGGAAGCCAACAACGATCAGATCATAACAACACTTTAAAGCAGCATTTAAATCTCCATAGAGAAAGTGCAAAGTGAAAGTCACATTGGACACTTGCAAAGTGTCCAATGTGAGCGTGGCGTGAGATCGGCGTCGAGCTTGTGAGCTTTGCGCGCTGTTCCTTTTGAAAACAGCGGGCGTGTGCCGGAGGCCATGTGATGCGCGTGCACGCTGCGCTGGATCTTGGCGTGAGCGTGGAGCACGTGGTCCTTTGTTCTGTTTTCGCGCGGTATTTGAAAGGTTCAACAAACAATGTTCCAGAATTCGTCTTCCTTGTGTGGAGAGGCGAATAGTCGAATAAACTTAAAGAAAAGAAAAGAAACAACAAAAACGAAAGCTTCCAAAGGAGCCATTAAAATGGCTTTTTCTCTCAGCCCCTGTGCAGGAGAGCAGCGTGTCCGAGAACGGAGAAAGAGAAGAAGAGAGAGGGCGGACCTTGTTCGGTCGTTCTTATGGCTTGAAATGGTTCACGCCCCTTTTTCGCGTAAACAGCCAATGAAAGTCCGCGATCTGAAGCGGAGGGAAAAGTTCCTTTGTCTCTGTGGAGACAACCCCCTGGAGATCTAGGTCTTGTCCAAATTCCAGGGATTATTCTAGCAAGTTTGTAATTCAGATTACATACATTTTTCATTACTTTGCTCTAGATAAATGGGTCTGTCAGAGCATGACGATCACAAAGATACTAAACATAATATATATAAATGATCAAAACATGAAGTTACATTCAAATGCAGAATTACACATATTTAAAGATTTGATTAACACATGATAACACTGCAGATAGTCCCAATTTATATGGGAAATTTCTAATGCACCGCAAAATCAATAACATACACATTAATACTACATTTAATACTACATTAATACATATTAATACTACATTTGAGTACATTTTACCATTCTTTTGTAAGGATTAGGTTTCCTGTCCTGTGTGGTCGTAAAGTTTTACGACCTGCAGGGGTGGGGGTTGCAGAAACATGGCTCTCTTTGAGAAAGAGCCAGGCTGAGGAGAACATTTCCACCTATGAATCGATGATCTGCATATCTGTTACATAGCTTTTCAGTAGCGAAGCTCTTTTTTTTAACCAAGTAGTGCGGTAGCTTCCACACAAGCTACATTTTCTCAAGCATTTCTGAAGCTCAAACTCAAATCGGGAAATACAACTGCTAAGATTTCTGATTTCTGACCGAGAGAACAGAGAGAAAATGCTTTTCAGATGCTGCTTGTAAAAATTATCAGGGTCCAGCCTGGCCATATCCTACGTGTAATAATCTCGTACACACACACAAACACACACACAAAGTTTTTTTTTTTTTTTGGTACTGTTTTTGAGGTCTTGCATTTGGTTCTGCAAAGGCCTATAGTATATTAAGCATGCCCATGCAACAGGTGCATACACTTACTTGTGCGTGTGTTAATTACATGTATTTTGATTGTTTTTGTTGCCAAATTGATAAGGAACACAAAAAACAATTAAACTAAACAATTACACATCTGTTTGACTAACAGTTTTGAGCACTGAGATAGCATTGACTTGTAATAAAATGTTTTTGACATTTTAGCATTGACTTGTTTTTAAATTTGGTTTTGAAAAAGCTCTTTACCAGTGAGACTAAATAAAAGTATGCTATATACATAAATTATTTCAAAATGTTAAAATCAAATAATGTTGGTGCAAATAAAACAAAGATGCAAAGTGTATCATTATACCCTATATCAAATAATTTATAATAAAAAAAAAAATTAGGGTAATGATTCACATCTATATTTTTTTACTTGAGCCAATGAAAAATAAATAACTTATTGTCTCAAGTAAAAAAAAATAGATGTGAATCATTACCCTACATTTTTTTTATTGGATGAATGAAATGCTGTTTTTCAGTGTGCTACAGCAGTTGATTTTTAAAATTAAATTAAGTCTATGTAATTTTAAGGTAAAATAAAAATAATCATCCTAATGCAGAAATTACGTTTACTTCTGGCTTTTCAAACGTGTATGCAAGTTCTAATGTACAAAAACAAAAAGTTTCAGCTTTGTTACAGTTTAGTCCGTTTCGTTTCTCATCCAACATGTGAGAAGTTGAGCTGAACATCTCTTCACTGTCTCACTCTATGTTGGCGCAGCTTTAGTGCGCGCAGGAAAGGGACTCTTATTTGTGCGGCAGTACAACAACGGCTGTTCGCGTCCTGCTATCTGTGCCTCAGACATGTAGCTCTGCACTTCCAGTGCTGAACGGCTGCCTGTATCCTGCCCACAGATTTCAAAATACTTCCACACAAATTAAATAGCAAACGATTACAATGTAGTCTGTGCAAGCGGGCGCACTTCCGGAAAAATTGGCCGAAAAAAGACCAAAAACTGATTCATTTGCGTTAGTTTTGAGTAACAATTGGGCGGGTTTTGTTGTGAAAACCTGGCAACCCTGCTGGAGCTTCAAGAGCCCATGCTCACAGCATACCGATGTTACAGTTTGAAAGGGTCATATGCGTTTTCAATAAGTTAACATACTCTGTTACACCAAATACACAAAATAATGATCTTTAAAAAAGCATCATTTGACTCCTTAAACCGGTGGTGATCAAGTGTTATTAACTTCACATTGCTTCCAAATGAAATTTTTAACTACCACATTCCTATTTACGAGCATTCTGGTAGCACATGAAGGAGGCATTAGTAAAACCAGGCAGACACAATGGTAGCTTTAGCAACATTAGCGTTACAAAGAGCCAAAGAAGCTCTTTTGGAAAAGGAAAAAAAAGATGTTTGATGCTTACTTTGTCTGTTGTCTGCTTGTTTGCACATGAAGCATTGGTATCCTCCTTTTAAGAAGCAATTTTTGCACAACTGCAGCCATAAACGGACATTCATTTGTAAGGCAGTCCAGTGTAAAATGTTTGCACAAGTGTATAGGATGTTTCAGTTTTTTTCCTGGGACTTTTCCCTCGAAAATGAAATTTAACCATCGTGTCCTCAGTTGTCTGTGGAGACTCCTATGTTTGTTGGTGCTTCCCAGCACGTGACACTTTTAATGGCTCTTTGGCGCTGACATTTGGCGCTTTTCCACTGCATGGTACGGCTCGGTTCAACTCTGTACAGTTCGACTCGGTGCAGAACGGTTCGGCTCGCTTCGCTTTTCCACTGCTTGGTATGACTCGACTTGGTACGGCACGGTTTGGTTCGCTTTAGCTCGGTTGCTTTCCACTGCAGTTAGTACCGCTTCAAAGTGGGTGGGACTGATCATTAATATTTGCCGCCTCTACTTTCATGACATCATCCTAAACGCACAACACAGGAACAATGGAGCCTATCAAGGGGATGGTGTTCTTGATTCTCGGCATGTGGATGTTTTTAACTTCAAGATGGATAGAAGTGTTTAAAATGAGGCTGATGGCAGCAATTACTTAAAAAAAAAACTCAAAAAAGTCTGGGAACTCTTACAACAAAGCGAAGATGACGACATCACTCGGTTTGCCCGACGGCGCACGAGGGTAAGCTAATCTTGGTTAGGGTCTCAATCTCTATATTGTCATAAAGAATTTAGCTGACAATTTTATGTATTAAAATGTGTACTCTGTGTATTTCAGATGCATCATATTTTGCAAAGTGATATATAATATTTTTAACAGAGCTTCAGATTGGTGGGGTGTGATTGTTCCTGGGTTTACAAACACACAGTGGTTGGAGAACTTTAGAATGTCGGAAGAAACATTTATTTACTTGTGCAACAAACTTCGTCCTGCGATGGAGAGACCGGACACAAACTTCCGCGTGTGTGTACCTCTAAAAAAGAGAGTAGCCATTGCACTGTGGAAGCTTGCTACCGGCTCGGAGTACAGAAGTGTTGGACATCATCTTGGAGCAAGCATTTCAACTGTGTGTCGGTGTGTTCAGGAATTCTGTGCTGCAGGAGAGACGTTGTTGATACTAGAACAAATTCGTTTTCCAGACCAGGAGAGGTTTAAAGAAATGGCTGCCTACGTTGAGAACAGATGGGGACTTCCACAGTGTATTGGTGCTATTGATGGATCACACATAACAATAATAGCCCCACAAGACTATTTCAACCGTAAAGGCTGGCACTGGATCATCCTTCAAGGTGTTGTGGATGGGAAGGTACTTTTCTGGAATGTGTTCACAGGACTGCCTGGAAGCCTGCATGATGCTCGGGTTTTGAGACTGTCCACACTGTGGGAGGTGACAAGCTGTGGAAACCACATACCAGCTAGCACCAAAAACATTGCTGGGGTGAATGTTGGCTACTACATCCTTGGAGACTCTGCCTATCCCTTGCAGAACTGGCTATTAAAACCATTCATTGACACTGGACGGCTAACAGCGGGTCTACAACATTAAAATCTCCAGAGCACGTGTAGTGGTTGAAAATGCTTTTGGTAGATTAAAAGAAGGATGGCGTTGCCTTATGAAAAGAAATGACTGTGCGGTCGACCTTCTGAAATCTATGGTGCTGACATGCTGTGCTCTACATAACCTTTGTGAGAGTCATGGAGAGGCCTATGAGAGTGCATGGGATCCACCTTCAGCAGCAGAGCCTGTGCTGGGACTGGCACAGCCTGTAGAGGAGGGGGGAAGGGATGTCCTTGAGGCTCTGATGCGTTACTTGAATAGTTGACTCTGTCTGTTCTGTAAAGTGTGTTGTAAATAAACTTTTGTGCATTATTTGAAAAAGTTTCCTTTGCATATTTATTTACCCATTTATTATAAAAATAATACAGCAAAAAATCCAGAGTGAAATTAACTCTGCTGGGAGTACATGTGAGACCACACTCAGGAGTGTGAAAGTGTTAAAATGGGAGTGTTAAATTAACACTGAAGCGGAGTTAAAGGTAATTGGATAATTAAGTGGTTAACCCTCTGGAGTCTAAGGGTATTTTTGGGGCCTGGAGAAGTTTTGTCATGCCCTCATATTTGTGCTTTTTTCAGTTTCTTATAAATATCTAAATGGGTAAAGTCTAATATCACTGTAATCAGCACAAACTGGTATGATAATATGTGAAATGCATGCATGTACATGATTGTATTTTTGAGAAAAAAAATGTTATGCACGGTTAGTGAAAAACTAAAAATGTTAAGTCACTTGAATAAGGCAATAAAACACATACATAAAATTGGTTGCCGGAAAAGTTGAGAACTGGAGCTTGTAGCCTAGAATTTTTCTTTCTAAATTATGTGAAAATCATCTTGTTTACTCATTCACAGAAAACAATATATTGATTTAAATTTTCTAAGACACTTTTTGTTGGTAAAAATCATATGCGGTGTCAACTATCATTAATATCATTGTGATTTACACCTGAGAAGACAAAGGCCTGCATAATGAGCTGCATAATGAGCCTCCCATTCAACCACTCTGCCACTCTGAGGGAGGACTTACAAGAAAGAATGTGAGAACAAAATAAAAGTATATAATTTTATGTTTGTAGTTTATTAAGAATATATTTAATTATCCCACAACATAATTTAATATCCACTTGGGGGAGCAGTTAAACAGTTTATTAGGGACAATCAAAGCTGACTTTCAAACTAATTTTTTGGCATCCTTACTCCAGTCACACAATCCTTCAGAAATCCTTTTAACAATCTTATTTTCTGCCAAATAAACCCCATTTATTATTATCATCATCATTATTATTATTATTAATCTTGAAAAGAGCTGAGAATATTTTTCAGGTTTTTTTAGGGGGAATAAATCGAAAGAACTGCATTGTTTTTACATTTGTTAGAGTTATCTCTATTTGTCACATTTATATTATTTACATCAAGCTTTTGAATGGTATAGTATTGTATATTGTTATTGAAACTTCATAATGTTTCACTTGATTATACATTTAGTCAGGAATTATAGTTTGGAAAAAGTATTTGGAAAAAGTCTGACTAGTAAATGTTTACACTTTATGTGAAAACTAGTACAAATAAATAAAAAGAGACTTACTCATGTTTATGATCCCTGTTGAATAAAGTGCTTCATTCTTTTTTCTGAGGAAATCCATTTCTCAAATCCTCAACCACATCACATCTTTTTGGGGTGAATTATGTCTTATTCCTCTCATCGCGAAGCAAACAGTAAAATAAAATAAAAACTTGAAGAACAGTCTCGCTGCTTTTTCTTCTGTGTGGGCGTATGCAAGCCGCGCGCTTCAGTTTGAATCTGAATAGCGCGTTCAGCGCGGGGGCGTGGTCACATTAGATATAATGAGCGGAGATATGAAAAATAGACATCGCGTTGTTTTCATATGGATTACTTTATCTCAGAATATTTGTTTTCAGCAGCACTTGTTTAGTTTAAAAGTAGACATTTCAGGCGTTCTATAGATATCTCTCTCATGTCTCTTCGTTGAGTATTCACGGAGTTACAGTTCATTTTAATTACATGTTTGTACATGACGATCAGCGGAGACAAAGACTGCAGACAGCGCACTTTGTTTGTTATCTTTAATTTATAAGTGCACAAAGGTTCTTTGTTATTATGTCTGTATCCAAAAAAAACTAGACCCTTTACAGATTCGATTGATGTATTGCTCTTATCTGTACAATTAAAACTGAGAGTGTAATTTAAGTTCTTTTCGGGGTTATCAGGAGAAAATGACTCAAAACGCATATATGCGTTAATCGACTCGAAAGGGTTAATTGAGTGATGATTGACCATTATTGACGAGACCTGATGTTAACATGCAGAATCAAAAAAGATGAAAATCACCATTTTTATGTCACCATTATAGTGGTCAGTGTTTGCTTTAGTTGGGCTCTTGAGCTTTACATTTTTAAATTCAGATTTGGTTTGGCTGTTACAACTGAATTGTAACAAACAGACAAGAAAAAAATCTAAACATGGCCATTTGACCTGAATAGACAAACTCAATTACAGCCTAAACAAATTTGATTGATATCATTGATTATAACCACCCTGTGATTGTACAGTACCCGCTAATTAAAAGGATTTCTTTTATGTATATATCAAGATGTTCATATATACATATATATATATATATATATATATATATATATATATATATATATATATATATATATATATATATATATATAAAAGCTTGTTTTAGGCACACGCATACATCAAAAATTAGTGTAGGAATCTCAACAATGGTGACAAACAGCATATTCAGAAAACAGAACAACTCTAAACATTAGAAAACAAACTACTAAAAGTAACATGAAAAACAATAATAGAATTGTAAGAATAAAGGAAATTACTGAAACAATTCAGCTAATAATTTATTCATGCCGCAATGCATCATGGGAGCCATACATTAATTTTTATAGGTGGCACCCAGAATGCACTGCAACATGCTTTTTTGATTTTCACCATTGTTGAGATTCACAGGTTGATTCTTGATGTTTGCACGTCTAACAGAAATACTCTTTTGAAAGATTTTTGAACAAACAACTTTTAAGAAATTCCTCCGATTGTATTTAAAATGCTGGAAATACTTTGTTGAAGAACTAACTTCAACTTTAACTCAGTAATTACAATAGTCTTTGCTTGTCCATCAGTTTTATAACTCAGTTATAACCTCCAACTAAAAACTGACTTTAACATTTTAGGGGTCAAGAGCCCAACTAAAGCAAACACTGACCACTATAATGGTGCCACCATTAATATATAGTGATTTTTGTCTTTGTTGATCCTGCATGTTAACATCAGGTCTCGTCAATAATGGTCAATCATCACTCAATTAATCACTTAATTATCTCATTAACTTTATCTCTGCTTCAGTGTTAATTTAATACTCCTATTTTAACACTTTCACACTATTGAGTGTGGTCTCACATGTACTCCCAGCAGAGTTAATTTCACTCAGATTTTCTTGCTGTGTGTAAGACTCCAGCTTTGATATTTGACCACTGTTTATGATAAATCTGCTTTGCAGTGACATTAAATGCAGTGACACTTAATTTATTCCAGGAGTGCAAAATTATTAATCTGTAACATTTGATATTTTGAATAGGAATTATCACTCATAATGCACTCAGTCATGTTTTCTCAGGTTTGTGTTCACTTACATGCTTTATACAGCATTCATCAGGGCTCTTATCCAGTTGTGTGCACATTTGGAGAAATAATTATCATGTTATTTTAAATATTTTGTCATAAAGAATAGCATTTTTGTTCATTTTATGCCCAAACACTATGTAACAAGGTTCAACACAATCTTAATAGGAAGGAAGAAGGCAGGGGTCGGCTTGTTACCTTGTCAGCCACAGCCATCTGTACACCCGGCCTGTGGATCAC
Source organism: Carassius gibelio (assembly GCF_023724105.1). Taxonomy (NCBI): domain Eukaryota; kingdom Metazoa; phylum Chordata; class Actinopteri; order Cypriniformes; family Cyprinidae; genus Carassius; species Carassius gibelio. The sequence goes on from NC_068415.1 coordinate 28,434,266, forward strand.
CTGAAATTTAAAAGGGTGATCCGCGCGTTGGTATCTTTCATGCGGTGGAGCCACTGCAGGGGAGTGTGGTCCGAACAGAGGGTGAACTCCCGCCCCAGGAGGTAATATACCGGAGGGTAAGAACCGCCCATCTGATTGCCAGACATTCTTTTTCTATGGTCTTTTTCTCTCTCTTAGAGAGCTTCCGACTGATGTACAGCACTGGCCGTTCCTCCCCCTCGACCTCCTGGGACAGGACTGCGCCCAACCCTCTGTTCGACGCGTCTGTCTGCAAGATAAAGGGGAGAGAAAAGTTAGGAGCATTCAGGAGCGGTCCGCCACACAAAGCAGCCTTTATCTGGGTGAAAGCCTGCTGGCACTGCTCCGTCCACTGGACTGTATCTGGTGCCTCCTTTTTAGTTAAATCAGTCAGCAGGCTAGCAGTATCCGAAAAATTAGGTACAAACCTTCTATAATAACCTGCCAGCCCCAGGAACTGTCTAACCTCCTTTTTGGTCTTAGGCCTTGGACACGTTGCAACTGCTGCAGTCTTATCAATTTGGGGACGCACCTGTCCATGACCCAAGTGGAAACCCAGATATCTCACTTCCGCCCGCCCAATTGCACACTTCTTCGGATTAGCCGTAAGCCCAGCCCTCCTCAGCGTCTTCAGGACCGGTCGCAAATGCTGCATATGTCGCTGCCAATCCCCACTGTAGATGATGATGTCATCCAGGTAGGCGGCGGCATATGCAGCATGCGGACGGAGAATTTTGTCCATCAGACGCTGAAAAGTGGCTGGAGCCCCGAATAACCCGAACGGAAGAGTAACGAATTGGTGTAAACCGAACGGCGTGGTGAAAGCCCTCCACGGGACCTGGTGAGAGGGACAGATTTGGGGAGAGAGAGGGGAGGGGAGGGGAGGAGAGAGAGGGAGAGAGAGAGGCAGATGGTAAGGGGTCGCGGACCCCTGGACACGCCACCATTTGGTCTTCCGCCAGCTGGATGGCCTGGTTCAGCGACGTCGGGCTGTGGCACTGGACCCACTGCGCAGTCTTCCTCGGCAGCTTGGCCACGAACTGCTCCAGTACCACTCGATCGATTACGTCCTCGACGTCGCTACTGTCGGCCATCAACCACTTGCGGCAGGAGTCCCGGAGCTGCTGTGCCACCACGAAGAGCCAGCATGACTCTTCCAGGGTCAGAGTCCTGAACCTCTGGCGATGTTGCTCCGGGGTCCTACCAACCTGCTGGAGGATGGCATGCTTGAGGTCCTGGTAGGAGGTTTTGGACTGGCAGTTGGTGAGCGGCTACTTGCGCTTCTCCGGACAGCAGGGGAATGAGCCGCAGGGGCCAGTCCGCGGGGGGCCACCCTCGAGCCTCTGCCGACTTCTCGAACAGATCCAGGAAGGCCTCCGGATCATCGTGAGGCCCCATCTTGTTGAGCGGCAGAGGAGATGTACTGTCTTTGGACGAGGGGGCTGCCCGGACCTCCCTGTCTACCCAGCTCCGGAACAGCTCGCGGTCTTCATGCTGGGCCTGGAGGAGCGCCTCGAAGCGTTTGTCCTGCTCCTCCTTGAGTGCCAGCATGTCTTGGTGTTGTTCCTGAGGAAGACCGGCGACTGGATGATGTCTGCAAATAGCGTACCTGACGGAGATTGCATGGCGGCGGTGACCTTCCTATCCCGGGTTTTGGCACCAGTGTAACAAGGTTCAACACAGTCTTAATAGGAAGGAAGAAGGCAGGGGTCGGCTTGTTGCTGGGACGCTCGTTTATTCAGCATACAAAACAAATAACGATACCCTCTTGGCAAAATCAGCACAATACTGCTCAATCACAGTCAATCACTTTAAGTTCACGGCTTAAGTTTTCCCAGTGCAGCACGAGGTCCCAGCGTGTCATTCTCTCTCTCTCTCTCTCTGTGGTGACTCGGCTTATATCCGGTCTCTCCACGCCAATTACTGCAATCAAACACACGTGTTTGTTATTTGCACTTGACCTACTTACGCCTCGCTCCCTCGTCTCTCTCCCATTGCAGATTCCGCTAAACCACGCCCCCCTCGCCACACACTATTTTAAACCATGAGCAGAATATGATACAAATACTCAATAGCGGTTTAAAGTGATTAAGTAAAAGTGTACTATTAATCTTTTAAATTGTGACATTTAGCTTGATGATACCTCTTGCTCTAATCCACATTCACCATTAAAAAGCAAACTACACGTTTGACCAGTAAATTTCATTGAAGAAAAATGTAAACAGATCAAACGTTAAACAAAGTACTAATGTATGTAGTGCAAAAAATTTATATAAAGAAAATATAAAGACATATATAAAGACAAATTTAACAGTAAAGAATGTACACTAAGCAAACTTTAAATGTTGTGCACGTATGTAGTATAAAAACATTCACAGGAAAAACAAGTAAAAAAAAAAAAAAAAAAAACTATTTCCGTAAAGTATGGACTAGGGAGGTTTTAGTCAGGAGGAGAGTTCTGTTCTTGTCGGTTCTGTCACTGTTCTGTTCTGTTACTCATCGCCTGTACAAGCATCCCTATGATATTGAATAAGGCTTTATTGAATGCAGCCGTTTGTGCATTTTCCTCCCTCCTTAAGGCTGCTTCCTGCTCCCTTGCTTGCCGGGCCTCATCTATTGCCATCTGCAAATGTAGCTCTCTCTGTGCCCAGTTCAGTTCCTGCTGTTGAATATCAGCCACCTTCATCTCTCTTAAAACAGCAAGATGCTCCTGATGGTGCACGTTCCGTTTCCTCTTTCCTGTAGACAAATAATGAAAAGTTATAATTGTATAATTTAGGGCTGCACGTTTTCAAGTTTTTCATTAACCGTTAACCGAGGCCCTTAGCGGTTAATAATCGGTTAACCATAGTGTGCGCCAGGGTTTCCGTTGTCCGGTAATTTCCAGACATTGGCCAAAAAAAAAAAAAAAATGTCCGACAAAATTTAATCTCACCGGTCAAACTGTCCTATTAAAACTACCTAATAATCCCGCCCACTAACACAATCTGTATTTGAGAATAAGCCTAAAATGTATAAAGCAAATATACACCGACCTTTGGCTATGTTATAAAGGAACAGGCTCTAGTAATGGTTATGTAACTTTCCGTGTTTCGGCGAAGGTAACAAGCAGGCTCCGCGGCCGCCTCGCTAAGGCTATGACTATGATATGTTTGACAGGTACAATATTTGAAAATCGATAATTATTTTTTTTAATTACATTTATATCTGAATTTATGTCAACCTATAGACTTTCAAATATCAAAATGTCATGAATTAATATGTATTTGTGTACAAAATGACATATAAACATATTTTCCTATTATATTTTGCCTGGAAACGCTTCCAACAAGGCGTCAGTTCTATTTCTAGCATGCACGCGTCGAGCCGCGCGTCTCACGCAGGCAGTCGGCAAGCTCTAACCTGTTAACATGGGAGCCGAATTAAAAACAGACACGCCTAGCAGCTGAGATGCTTTCGCTCATCGCCACGCATCCAGTGAGTCCTGACCGGCCTAATGATGCCCGGGTGTTGGCTGTTGAGATTACAACAACGAGGTTGTACTTGAAGTATATCTAAGCACTGTATTGCAATACTTGCATTTTGCCCCGTCACTCTCAATTTTAAAGTGCTCCAACGCTGTACTTTTTTTTGCCCGCTTCATATTAGAAAAATGACTTCTTCTTGTGGACATTACAAATGTCTGGGAGCGCTCTGGCGGTCTCTGGTGGTGCAAAAATGTATTACAACTAAATTCAATGCACGCCATTGACGTCACTTAACCGAGCAAAATGTTTCACTCGGTTACGCAATTTTTAACGGTTAATCGGTTAACCGGTTAACCATGGACACCCCTAGTATAATTAAAAAGGTTTTTGCTAAAATCAAAAAAGTGTAAAAATAAAGCTTATCACATATCATCAATTAATTTATGATAAAACTTTTCATTAACAACCCCATGATCTACAGTGTGAACTAATCAAAGTTACAGTAGCTAGGAATAATGTATTTATGGTAAGCAATAGGATTTCATGAAATATCCATAAGAAAAGGATTAGGTAAGCTTAGTCTAAATATATGATCTGTAACATTAAGTTTTTGTCATATTTCATACCTGGTACCACACGCTCTGGTGTCCTGCTGGTGCTGCTGGAGGTTGCTGGTGTCGACGGTCGTGCTGGTGGCGACGCTGCTATCACCAGTTGGGACATTGAGGCATCACTGCACGGAAATAGTGCTAACGAGTCAATCGTAGAAAGTGCATCTGAAACAAAAAGTTGTACAATGTTTGTTAATGCACAAATTACAGCAACACAAATCAAACTAGCAACAATAACAAATCCAGAACATTTAAATAATAATTGAATAGGCATACGTGTAAAAAAACTAAATAAAGCTTTACAGTATAGATGGTCAATAAAGTGAAGCTTTCAAACTTAATATATTGTACACAACTTTACATACCATCCTCGATTGTATTGTCCAACAACGAGGTGGCCAAGTCCAGGGCACCCTCTCTCCCATTGCTCGCAGGTCGACTTCTGTAGATAGCGTCCATTTGGTCGAACCACTTCCACATTCTTCTGTTTGCACCACTCTGGCCGTTGTGATCCTTTATGGCTCGGTAGTCACTTTTTAGTTTTTTTAATTTGTCCCTACACTGTTTTTAGGTCCGGTTGTAGCCGTGTGCGGCTAAGAGCTGTGCTACTTCTTGGAACACTTTTTCATTCCGTGTTGCCCCATCCATTTGAATTTTTAAAAATTATTTTATCAAGTAAATACTCTAAAAACAGGTGCTACCGCTTTGGCTGTTGTTTGGCTATTTAAATCTAGCGGGTTTTAGTGTCTCATGTCGCAAATACAATGACGCTGGTAGTGACTATTCTGTCTGACCAATCAGTGATCTGCAGTGTTTTCACATCACATTTTAGTATCGGTACGGTACTCTTGGAACCTCAACAGAGGTGGTACCATTTAAAGCGAGCCGAAGTGAGCCATACCGTTCCGTACCATGCAGTGGAAATGTGCCATAACTGAGCCATACCGAACCGAGCCGTACCATACCATGCAGTGGAAAACCGCCAAAGCTTGCCGTGCTGTACCGAACTGTACCGTACCATGCAGTGGAAAAGCGCCAATTGTACCTCTAGCAGCCACTTCAAGAGAAGCGTAATGGCTGACTGTAGTTTTTCACCCAGGGCTGTGTATATGCTAATATGGCAAAGAGCGTCACAAATAGACAATAGAAAGAGGGACTTTCTCTGACGTTGTCCTCATAGTAGTAAGAATCCAGGAATTGCTGGTGTGGAGAGAATTTTTATGAATTATTGGGATTATAAAAAAATTAGTGGGTGAATTTTTACCATTATACGCTGATTGTTTTAACACACTACAGCCTCTCAACTGTTCTCAAACAGATTTTTGCATACTGTGGCACCTTTAAAACTTTTTATTTGTATTTTTTTAAATCGGTGTTCCGTTTTTAACAATAACCGATAAACCTCCCAAAGGAGCATAATCTCTGGGTTGTCTTTCTCCTCCCTTCCCTAATGTTATGCTGTATTTCTTCCCCTGTACTACATTTTGTTGCCTTGTACACACAAGCAATGACAATAAATTTGAATCCAATATAATCTATTTTCATTTATTAAACTAATTTTATTACAATTGTGTTTAATACAGTTGGTGTTGGAGTTGGAATTTGTGGTGGAAAAATTACATTACTCATGATTAGGGCTTTCAATTACAATTAAAAATTGTCACCTTTATTTATATAGCGCTTTAAACAAAATACATTGTGTCAAAGCAACTAAACAACATTCATTAGGAAAACAGTGTGTCAATAATGCAAAATGATAGTTAAAGGCAGTTCATCATTGAATTCAGTGATGTCATCTCTGTTCAGTAAAATAGTGTCTGTGCATTTATTTGCAATCAAGACAACGATATCGCTGTAGATGAAGTGAACCCAACTAAGCAAGCCAGAGGCGACAGCGGCAAGGAACCGAAACTCCATCGGTGACAGAATAGAGAAGAAAACCTTGGGAGAAACCAGGCTCAGTTGGGGGGCCAGTTCTCCTCTGACCAGACAAAACCAGTAGTTCAATTCCAGGCTGCAACAAAGTCAGATTGTGCAGAAGAATCATCTGTTTCCTGTGGTATTGTCCTGGTGATCGTATGAGACAAGGTCTTTACAGGGGATCTTTATCTGGGGCTCTAGTTGTCCTGGTCTCTGCTGTCTTTCAGGGCAGTAGAGGTCCTTTCTAGGTGCTGATCCACCATCTGGTCTGGATACGTACTGGATCCGGGTGACTGCAGTGACCCTCTGATCTGGATACAGACTGGATCTGGTGGCTACGGTGACCTCGGAATAAGAGAGAATCAGACAAATATTAGTGTAGATGCCATTCTTCTAATGATGTAGCAAGTACATAGGGTGTTATGGGAAGTGTTCCTGGTTCCGGATTACCTAATTAATGCAGCCTAAAAATCCTTTAACGGATTTGGATATTAGAAGCATATTAGTATGTTATGTGTAAGCCAGGTTAAAGAGATGGGTCTTTAATCTAGATTTAAACTGCAAGAGTGTGTCTGCCTCCCGAACAATGTTAGGTAGGTTATTCCAGAGTTTAGGCGCCAAATAGGAAATTTATAAGTAATAAGCAATATTTTAAAATCTATACAAAGTTTGATAGGGAGCCAGTGCAGTGTTGACAGGACCGGGCTAATATGGTCATACTTCCTGGTTCTAGTAAGAACTCTTGCTGCTGCATTTTGGACTAGCTGTAGTTTGTTTACTAAGCATGCAGAACAACCACCCAATAAAGCATTACAATAATCTAACCTTGAGGTCATAAATGCATGGATTAACATTTCTGCATTTGACATTGAGAGCATAGGTTGTAATTTAGATATATTTTTGAGATGGAAAAATGCAGTTTTACAAATAAGGAAAGATTGCGATCAAATAGCACAACTGATGACGAAGAATTGACAGAGCAACTATGAAGTCTTAGACCATGTTCTAGGTTATTACAAGTAGAGATTTTAGGTTCTATAAAGCTAACACCATGTTTCCTGATGATATCTCCCAATGGTAACATATAAAGCGTGAAGAGTAGCGGCCCTAGTACTGAGCCTTGAGGTACTCCATACTGTACTTGTGATCGATATGATACATCTTCATTCACTGCTACGAACTGATGACGGTCATAAGTACGATTTAAACCATGCTAATGCACTTCCATTAATGCTAACAAAGTGTTCAAGTCTATGCAAAAGAATGTTGTGGTCAATTGTGTCAAACGCAGCACTAAGATCCAATAAAACTAATGGAGAGATACAACCACAATCAAATGATAAGAGCAGATAATTTGTAACTCTGAGGAGAGCAGTCTCAGTACTATGATACGGTCTAAATCCTGACTGGAAATCCTCACATATACCATTTTTCTCTTAAGAAGGAATATAATTGTGAGGATAGCACCTTTTCTAGTATCTTGGACAGCAAAGGGAGATTTGAGATTGGTCTATAATTAACTAGTTCTTTGGGGTCAAGTTGTGTTTTTTTTTTTTTTTATGAGGGTCTTAATAACAGCCAGTTTGAAGGTTTTGGGGACATATCCTATTGACAATGAGGAATTAAAAATAGTCAGAAGAGGATCTATGACTTCTGGAAGCACCTCTTTTAGGAGCTTAGATGGTATAGGGTCTAACATGTTGTTGGTTTAGATGATTTAACAAGTTTATACAATTCTTCCTCTCCTATAGTAGAGAATGAGTGGAACTGTTCCTCAGGAGGTCTATAGTGCACTATAGAGGTCTGATGTGATACTGTAGCTGACGGCTGAATGGTTACAGTTTTATCTCTAATAGTATTGATTTTAGAAGTAAAGTAGTTCATAAAGTCATTACTGCTGTGGTGTTGGGAAATGTCAACACTTGTTGAGGCTTTATTTTTAATTAATTTAGCCACTGTATTGAATAAATACCTGGGGTTTGTTTTCTTCTAAAAGAGAAGTAAATGGATCTAGCAGTTTTTAATGCTTTTCCGTAGGATAGGTTACTTTCCCGCCAAGCAATACGAAATACCTCTAGTTTTGTTTTCCTCCAGCTGCGCTCCATTTTTCAGGCTGCTCTCTTTAGGGTGCTAGTATGCTCATTATACCATGGTGTCAAACTGTTTTCCTTAACCTTCCTTAAGCGTAATGACATGGTCATCCACACACAGCAAAGAGTACCCTATACCCACATGATCCGCAAGCCCATTATTGACAATATATGTTAAATTTAAAATAAATACAAAGAAACAGTTTGTGATTTTTCTTATCCTATTTATTCATGAAAAAAGATCACTGTCATCCTTTCTTGCCCTCTTTGCAAAAAAGAGCTGTGATTTAGAAAGATAAAATCCTTTTTTGATAGACCTGATAATTATTTTAGAATAATCATATCAATTAAAACGTAGCGTTAAAAGGTGTAATAGTGTTATTTTTTACCATATAAAATTAGCAGCTAGTTAGCAACAGCTTGCTTTGTGCTTTGATCTAGTTTAATCTAAATCCAGTCCAACTTTAAATGATTTTATAGGTAATTTACTACACATTGTCATAGGCCTATACATACTGTGGATTATTAGGGTTAATAATCGGGAGTTTTTTTCTCGTGCTGAGAGTTGAAGAATGTTCAACTTTGGATAAAATGCTGCGCTTATCTTAACGTTGTGTCACTTTCTAGTCAGTCGATGATTGACTTATGCGGTAACAGTATCTGTTTGGCTGCGAGCGCAGCTGTGGCTGTGGAGCTTCGGTGAAAAAAGGCAGCGAACGCCTCACTCTGCCCAACAAACGGCTCACGCGGGGCACACTCAAACCCGCTTGGCTGGTTAAGTTCAAAGTGTGGGCAAAACACCTGACATGGGGGGCCAGCCCAGTCTAAACGTGTATCGCGATTCGTTTAACATCTCAACCGACACGAATCGTCACATATTATTATCGATTTTCAACCGACTCGGAGTGCATCGTTACATCCCTAGATGATTTTAACAGATATAGCACATTCACATGCAATTGCTTTCTCAATGCATTCAAACAAATGTAATCTTACAGTGCTACTACATCATCAGATGATTTGCAACTGTAGTGTGGTGTCATAAAGTTTAGACAGACTTTTAATGCGACACAACTCTTGTGTCCGGTTAGATAGTGTTTGGTCTTTTTACAATATATATATATATATATTTAATGATAATAAAAACCTAAACCAGCAGCATTACAAGATGGAAATATAGACTAGAACAGTGGTTTTCAACCTGTGGTCCGCGGTGGTATTGCAGGTGGGCCGCCAATTATTTTCTGTTCATTTCCAGTCCATTCTAGGGCTGTGCGATTATAAGAAATCGTCATAAAATCACGATTTGAGCATGCACGATTTCTAAACCTGACCTCCCGTAGTATGCTATCCGATCCAATCAGAATGCATTGCACCTAGCTCGAGAACAGAAGAGACTTGGATTAAATCTAAAATATCTTAAACTGTGTTCCGAAGATAAATGGAGGTCTCACTGGTTTGGAACGACATGAGGGTGAGTTATTAATTACATAATTTTGATTATTGGGTGAACTAATCCGCAGTATTATTTTCTTCTGCTGTGTCTAGGTCATTCTGTTTCGCAGCCCATTATGGTGCAAAGACGACCAGGCCAGAGCTACAACGGTAATGGAGATGCAAGCTCGGTGCTGTCCCCTCGCTCAGAGGGGGGTGGTCTGGGTGTGAGTATGGTGGAGTATGTCCTCAGTTCTTCCCCTGGAGACAAGATGGATGGTCACTACAGAAATGGAGGCTATGTGAGTCAATTATCTTGTTACAATCTTTTCACACTTTCACACTTTTTTTTCCTCAAGCATGTGTTATAAAATCAAGACAGAATTTGTGAGAATTATTTTAATAAAGTTAATAAAAACTCAACTGCCTTTTAGCTTTCTAGTAACACTTATTTCTGGATTAGCATGTTCATGTGTGTTTGATTAGGGGTGGAGCTGAAATCTGTGGCTCTCCTGGGCTTTGAACACCCTGCACTAGTGAATATATGGAGTATTTAAAGGGTTAGTTCACCCAAAAATGAACATTGTCATTCATTTCTCTCACTCAGCTATAATCAGCATCGTTTAAGTCAAGTCATCTTTATTTATATAGCGCTTTATACAAAATACATTGCAAAGCAACTGAACAACATTCATTAGGAAAACAGTGTGTCAATAATGCAAAATGAAGGCTGCAGCAAAGTCAGATTGTGCAGAATAATCATCTGTTTCTTGTGGTTTTGTTCTGGTGGTCATCTGAGACTAGGTCTTTACAGGGGATCTGTATCTGGGGCTTTAGTTGTCCTGGTCTACGCTGTCTTTCAGAGATAAAGATGTCCTTTCTAGGTGCTGATCCACCATCTAGTCTGGATACATACTGGATCTGAGTGACGGCAGTGACCCTCTGATCTAGATACAGACTGGATCTGGTGGCTACGGTGACCTCGGAATAAGAGAGAAACAGACAAATATTAGCGTAGATTCAATTCTTCTAATGATGTAGCGAGTATATCGGGTGTTATGGGCAGTGTTCCCGGTTATGGTTGACCTAATTAATGCAGCCTAAAAATCCTTTAATGGATTTGGATATTAAAAGCATTACTGTCTTCTGCCACAATAATATACAGTATTTGAAAAATTATGCATTTTTTGAACATTGAAGCATGTCTACATATTCTGTTATTCCAAATACACAAAATAATGATATTTAAAATAGCATCATATGACCCTTTTTAATATGTGTTCTGAAGATGAACGAAGGTCTTACATTTATGGAATGACATGACGAGAACCACACCCGTTTATACAGCCATCTAGCCAGGATGCCAGGCCCGTCAAGCATCGTGGCCAGAGAGGATGACGACGCAGCTGGAAGAAGCCCCCAGAACGAAGAGGGACCCTTCCTTCCACAACACTGCCCTCTCTTTTCTAGCATTTTAAATACAGTTACTCCTTTACGCTTAAGGAAGGTTAAGGAAACCAGTAAGACAACATGGTATAATGAACGTACTCGCACCCCAAAGAGAGCAGCCCTAAAAATGGAGTGCAGCTGGAGGAAAACAAAACTAGAGGTATTTCGTATTGCTTGGCGGGAAAGTAACCTATCCTACAGAAAAGCATTAAAAACTGCTAGATCCGATTGCTTTTCTTCTCTTTTAGAAGAAAACAATCATAATCCCAGGTATTTATTCAATACAGTGGCTAAATTAATGAAAAATAAAGCCTCAACAAGTGTTGACATTTACCAACACCATAGCAGTAATGACTTTATGAACTACTTCTAAAATCGATACTATTAGAGATAAAATTGCAACCATTCAGCCGTCAGCTACAGTATCACATCAGACTATAGACTACGTGCACTATAGACCCCCTGAGGAATAGTTCCACTCATTCTCTACTATAGGAGAGGAAGAATTGTATAAACTTGTTAAATCATCTAAACCAACAACATGTATGTTAGACCCTATACCATCTAAGCTCCTAAAAGAGGTGCTTCCAGAAGTCATAGATCCCCTTCTGACTATTATTAATTCCTCATTGTCATTAGGGTATGTCCCCAAAACCTTCAAACTGGCAGTTAAGCCTTTCATCAAAAAACACAACTTGACCCCAAAGAACTAGTTAATTATAGACCAATCTCGAATCTCCCTTTTCTGTCCAAGATACTAGAAAAGGTGGTATCCTCACAATTATATTCCTTCTTAAGAGAAAAATGGTATATGTGAGGATTTAGCTTCAGCCCTCATAAAAACTCACCTGCCTGTATCTATCTTGCAATCCCGAAAACACTGATTGCCTTGTTCAGGTGTGTTTAATTAGGGTTGGAGCTAAACTCTGCAGGACAGTGGCTCTCCAGGACCGGAGTTGCCTATCCCTGATTACGACCGTATCATAGTACTGAGACTGCTCTCCTTAGAGTTACAAATGACCTGCTCTTATCATCTGATCGTGGTTGTATCTCTCTATTCTATTAGATCTTAGTATCATATCGATCACAAGTGCAGTGTGGAGTACCTCAAGGCTCAGTACTAGGGCTGCTACTCTTCACGCTTTATATGTTACCATTGGGAGATATCATCAGGAAACATGGTGTTAGCTTTCACTGTTATGCTGATGATACTCATTCTATGTTTCTTCGCAGCCCGGTGAAACACACCAATTTGAAAAACGAATGGAATGCATAGTTGATATAAAAACCTGGATGACAAGTAATATCTTACTGCTAAATTCCTAAAAAAAAACAAAGGTGTTAATTATAGGACCTAAAAACTCTGCATGTAATAACCTAGAACACTGTCTAAGGCCGGGTTCACACCGCAAGCTGCAGCAGAGCAGAAGCAGTGCGTTAGCAGCAGGTAGGCAGAACGGAAGCAGTGCGCGCCTATTTTGCTTTCACACCGGCAGCGGAGGCAGCGCGCAACTGAACAGCGGATTTTGGACAGAGTACTCTAGTTCGCATTGCTTTATTTCAATTTAAAATACATTTAAATAAAAAGACTTGGCAAGAAGCTTTTTTTAATTAATAATTTCATTGTAACTTTTGTTGCATCTTTGTTTTGCTGTCTTTGTTTTTCGTGCAGTACACGTTGTTGATAGAAGAAAGGCCATCGCGCTATATTTGTTATTAAGGAGACTATGAAAAAGACGCAGACTTTGGGTTCATCCCATTAACCAACGTAGGAGATAACATGGTCCATATTACCATCTTGTCACTTGGTTTGTTTGCAAGCAAATTTACCAAAGGACACCCTGAAAATATATGAAGCAGTACTTTCTATCAGAAGTACTGCTTATTCCTCTGTATATTTAAAAAATACTTTAAAGTGGCTGGAAACATAGATTGTTAATATTGAAATGAATATGACTGTAAATGATGATGTTCAGTTAAAAGAACGGTGGATTGAAAAGAAAAACCATTTAAGCTCAATTCTGGATGAAAGGGTCAAAGGAGCTCTTATAAGAAGCTGTTATTTAACTCTGAAGGATGTGGATGCTCCTACTAATTATTTTTTTAATCTAGAGCGTAAAGTGGGTCAGCAGAAATGTATGCTTTCGCTGAAGGACAATAATGGAAATGTTACCTCGGACTCACAGGAAATGAGAAAGCTTGCTGTTGACTTCTATTCTAATTTGTACGCAGCTGAAATCTCTGATGAACATTGTAGAAGAGAGCTGCTAAAAGACTTACCTGTTTTATCTCAAGATCATAAAAAGCTTTTAGAGACTGAAATCTGTTTTGAGGAGGCATCTCTGGCTGTTAAGGCGCTCTCTTCAGGCAAGAGCCCTGGCTTGGATGGACTACCGGCTGAGATTTACAAAACTTTTTGGACAATAATTGGAGGATGATTATATTAAGGTGCTTCAGAAATGCTGCAGTGAAGGTTCTTTCAACTAGCTGTCAATGTGCCATTTTATCATTGCTCCAAAAAAAGGGAGATTTAACTCTTTTAAAGACCTGAAGATCCTGTAGTAATTTTGTGTACAGAATATAAATTTTTTTCCAAGGTTCTAGCAAATAGATTAAATAATGTGTTGTATGAAATTGTACACACAGATCAGTCATATTGTGTTAAAAATAGGTCAATCATGGATAATCTTCACTTAATTAGGGATGTTTTTGATTATGCTTATAGTAAAGATGCCAATATGGGCCTGTTGTCCTAGGATCAGGAAAAGGCGTTTGACAGGGTTGATCATAGGTTTCTGTTTGACAGACTTAAAGCTTTTGGTTTTGGGGAAAAGTTCATCTCAAGGATTAAACTCTTTTATACGGAAGCGACATGTATGATAAAATTGGGTGGTGGGTTAAGTGTCCCTTTAAATGTGAAAAGCGAAATTAGACAGGGTTGTCCACTGTCAGGTCAACTGTACAGCATTGTAGTTGAACCCTTTTTGTGCAAAAGTTGAGATGTTTTTAACTCGATGCGCTTCGGACGTGCCCGGAAAAAAACAGGCGTGTCGCACCGCGTGTGCTTTGTGACTGCGTTGCTTCCATTATTAGCACGCATACCGCTCGCCTACATTGGAAATAACAAACTTGAGCGCGCAAAAGACGCGATATGTGAACGGCCCCTAAGAACTGCGGTCTTCTACAGTACTACAAATATGTCGTGGAGAATCACAGAAAGTGACCGAATTTAAGAACATTGCAGCATCTCTCAAGCAACGAATAAACACCGCTAACTTGGAGAATGCAGTGAAAACTCCTCTTCTCGCGTCTGCCCTAGACCCTCGGCACAAACATCTCAGGTTTCTCGATGAAAACATGAGAGAAGTAAGAAAAAAAAAACGTTTTTGAATATTATCAGAACATTTTCCTTGATGCGAGTGGTGCGGATGCAGCAGCTGCCACCAACGATGAAGAGGATGCAATGCTCACTCGTCTGAAAAGGCTTGAGCCAGTTTTTCAGCGATGATTACAGAGAGTCCAGCCGAGACAAGTGGGAACAGTTCTTGCTGGAGCCATGTATTCCACCAGATGAGGATCCCATTCAGTGGTGAAACGAAAACATGAAGCGCTTCACAAAACTTATTTGCTTAGCACACCGTTAATTGTTGGTCCCGCCAACGTCTGTGCCGTCAGAGCGCGTTTTCTCCGCGGCTGGCCTTATTGTTAACAGACTAAGGAGCCGACTTTCCCCCGATCATGTTTACATGACTGTGTTTCTTAACAAGAACATGCAAAACAATAGAAAAAAAAGCAGTGAAGATTTGCTGACTGTTTAAAAGTTAAGTTAAGTGTAGGCTACGTTCTACAAAATAGCCTAATTGCTGGAGGCTGCTTTACGTTTTTTCGTTGTTCACTTTTTTTTTTGTACTTTTTTTTTTTTTTGCTTTTAATCTGTACTTTTTTTTTGTTTGCACACATTGTTAAAGGTTTTCAGCTACAAAACACGATGTGTAATGTTCAAGCATATGTGTGTAAGCGGAAATGACGGAAACAATAAATGGTGCTGAAAAATAACGTCTGTCTCATTAAAATTAATTTAAATAAACGAATATTCGAATGTGATATTTGCGGAAAACGCCCATCCCTAGTCTTATCACATTATCTCACTTATCACAATAAAATTTAAAAAATCTTTTGGTGTGTACCCAGCACTAAGTCTGACTCGAGTCAAGTCAGCTGACTTGAGTCCCTCACTGTGTTATGGAGGATATGATTTGTTGAAATACAATGAAGATAAAGCCATAAGTCTACTAATGCTTCATTTGAAAATCAGAACATAATTTCTAAAACTGTGAATTTTAGACCATGTCCAAAGTATTTGTAAAAAATTACAACAAAACATTTTCTTATGATTTTCTTATTTCTTATGATCTTATGTCAATTATTATAACTAAATGGATTATGAAGAACTGAGAATTTATTAGATTATTAGTTCACTTTTACTCAACTCAGTTTAAAACACCATCGAGTGTTTGTAATAACTTCCTTTTGCAATTACATGTGGAGTTTGGATGTTTACTGTTAAAATATGCTATTTATAGCCTTTTGTATTGCTGCAAAAATTAGCGTCTGTACACATTCATTATTGTTATCAAAATACCCAAATCGGGATGATGGGATGTGATAAGATGCATAATGATATTGACATTTTCACCAGTGAATTAATATTCTAAATTTAACATAATACAGATTTATTATTTCACACTCCAGACTTAAATTACTAAATGACTGTTACTGCAACAATGTTTTATCAAAATAGTGGTCAAATATTGAAGCTAGAGTCTTTAATCTTTGTACTGATGCATAGTTTGTACAGATCGCCAGCCTCCCGCTCTCTCTCGTGAGTCTAATAAGGAAGTGAATAAAACTGCAATTCATCGACTGGCCGCAAAAGGGAGTTAATCCCATTAACTCCCCATGTTAAACTGCCCAATTTTACAGCAGAAAAAAACATGTTTACAGCCTGGTGCAAAAAAATAATTTTGGTCTAAATAGCTCTTTTTGCCCTTCATAACAACTGTGAGGGGGGATAACTCATCTGTTTAAATTATATTAAGACTTAAAGTTCTGCATAATTAAGGGCATGGCCACTTGAGTGACAGGTGGACTGCCGCTGTTTCAGCAAGTAGCTCCCGCCTTTTTGCCCAGTTTGATTGTCCGGGAGAGTATCATGGTGACGTGCTGTCAAAGATGGTGACGACCCGCTCTGCACACTTAAGCTTCAAAAACACACTTCAGGAGTCTACAGGTGACGTGACGAACACTGCGTCCATGTTTTTATACAGTCTATGGTAACTACAATAACATTTCAGTGAAAAAAGTCCAAAAGTTTTTCTTTTTTCCTCCAAGAATTTTTTTTTTTTTATTTCTCTGAAAATCAAATGACAATTAAACATTTTAATTTATTAAAAAAAACCTGAGGTTTACTATTGAAAGGTTTACATGGAAGAGAAATTGTGTGAATATTCCTTAGATTTTTTTTAAAAGGCTAATAATTGTATAAATATTTTTACAATTAAGTGATTAATTTGGTTGTAATATTTCATTTCATCATTTGTTGTATTTAAATTTGATAGGAAATATTATATTTAAAAATGCACATTATGCTGTACAAAAGTAATTCAAGACTAATATATTTTTGTTAAAGTAAACCGCAAACCATACTTTTATTTTGACAGGTTGCCATGAAGTTTGTATAGCTGTAATCGGGCTTTAAAAGTTAGGCTTTTTCAACAAATAAAATTAAGATCAATTTTTAATTAAGATGGGTATTTGGCAATAACGAAAT
Source organism: Carassius gibelio (assembly GCF_023724105.1). Classification (NCBI taxonomy): domain Eukaryota; kingdom Metazoa; phylum Chordata; class Actinopteri; order Cypriniformes; family Cyprinidae; genus Carassius; species Carassius gibelio. The sequence continues at coordinate 28,451,085 of NC_068415.1, forward strand.
TAAGATTGCTTCGCCACTAGCAGCTGACATTTAATAAAAGAATAATGCCAACATTAGCGTAAATACTCAGTCCACATTATGCATTTAAGACTCAATGAATATATAGTTATCATTTGAAAAACCTTTACTCACAGAGATTTTAGGCTAAGCCTACATGTTTTTGTGGAGGAAAATGATTGAATCCACTGTAGATGTCTTCAGTGAGTTCCTGCGCTCATTCACTCATTATTGTCATTATAAACATGGTCAAAACTTTTCCACACCTCAGACTTTGCTTTAGTTGCTGGTGCAACCAAAACGTAATCGCCAGAGGCAAGCCTCCGTTACACCTACTCAGCATCCATTTTCGCATCTTTCTCAAGCTAAACGAAACACATGACGTGAGCCGAGCCCGCGTAAGATGATATAAATTAAGCCCGAACCCGACCGAATCCGTCGGGTCCCATCGGGTCCTGTCGAGTTCGGGCAAAGATCTTCAGCTCTAGAAGTTTGTTTGTATATAGTATGATGATGCTGGTTTTCTCAAATGAAAATCTCTCACAGCGACTTTGAAGATTACATTTTTTTTTTGTTCATGCTGTCATTTATAGTGAAATGAAGAGGCTGAAAATCACAGCGAGCGGCAAGTGGCTTCATTGTTTGTGTAGTAAACAATACTGCTTTTCTGCCATTGATATATACAGACGCAAGCGGAACATGCAGGATTCATATTTGAACCATCTTTTTGCATTTTAATATACACAGACACTAGTTCATATCATGATTTGAATTAAGTGGCAGACCTACTTTTGATTTATTCATCCAAAATTGAGGAATTCAGTTCGGTTGGTTCCCTTAAAATTACTGAGTCTGGTACCCAACCCTACTAGGGACTCCTTTTCAAGATCAATCATTTAAGTATTTTTTTGACAAAACTATGAAAAAAAAATGTCTAAATTTTTTACACTTAATCACACAATAGTAATGAAAGCGAGACTATAAAATACTATGGATGAATATTTACTGAGCAATGTAGTATTTTGCAGAGGGGGGTATTAGACTACATTTAAGATAATTATACACAACCTGAAGTAATTTGGCCATTTGGGATGGCTTTGTTTAACTTTGATTTATGGTGCTTCCAGGGTGGAGCAGATGCAGATCCAGATGGCAGGGAGAAAGGTGATTCAAAAGAAAAGGCTTCTCCATTTGAAGAAGACAAAAGTCCTGAGATGAAAGTCGGAGATGAAGGGGATGCCTCAAAAGCTAATTCCAGAGGCTTGCTTAATGGAATGGATCGCGACTGTAAAGACTTCAAGTATGATGGTTATTTTGCTTATTAAACTTGTAACAGTGTTAACCAAAACATTTTACTTTTTAAAAGAATTTAAACACTCCTCTACAATGCAAGTAAATCACTTGAATATGCAACTAAATTTCCATGCTATACAGTAATATAATGTGTGTCATTAGCCATTGACTGATAATTTGTTATTAGAGTTAGAGACTAAAGGCCTCTTCACACCAAGCACGATAACTATAAAGATAAAAGGGCCTTTCGCACTGCTTTAGTTCCAGAACTAAATGTGCAGTACCAAAGTACTGGGAGAATTTTGCGTGAACTATTTCCCAGGTTGCATTCACACTGTACATGTGTACTAGGTCGTGATGTAAGCCCTCATTTGTGCACGACGTTCAACAACATTAACAACAGGAGGATGGAGGACACTGTGATTGGAGCTGTGTTTTTGTTGTGTCCCGCGGGTTTCAGAATAATGGACATGGAATGTCGATGTATAAGTAAAGCGATTGAAAGAACAGAAAGGATGATTAACCTTTTGAGCAATTCGGTCCCACAAATGGGATTCTTATATCTGTGCCCCTGGGAGTATGGTCCCACATATGGGAATTTTAACATTTGTCAAATTCAAACTGCGTTTTCACGCATTGGCTGGCGCTGAGTCAGAGAGAGACGTGCACTGCTCTTGTCATATCATGCTGTGTTATTAACCACATAATGCATATTTTAAGTTTCAGACATTTAAATTCACTGTTTCTCTCACGTAAGCAAGAAAAGCTTCACTCTTCACATCTTTTGTTAATGCCTCTAGATAATCCAAGTGTAGTTCCTATCTCTTTGAATGGGGAAAAATCAAATTCTCCAAAACTGTTCACTAAGCTTTCATTTCATAAAAAAATCATATTTGAAGTCACCAAAGAATTCTGACAACAACTGTGTCATAAATTGTGTTACTTTTGCTCAGATAGCACTTTAAAAAGCTTATTTCTCACTTTAGATCAGCCAGTGTGCATGCGCAGTCCTAAGCGGATGTCTCAGAGCATTTACAAATGTGTAAATTGAGCTGTGGCAGTTCAGTCCACCTATTCTATGAGATGAGTGAGTAGGGATGCGCCGGTACTAGTACCGGTACCGAATGGTACCTGGGCAAATTGAATTTGGAAGTGATCATCCTTATCCCCTTGAAGTGGGGACTTTGGAGTGAGTAGGGCATGTGCGTGCCACTAAGTAGTCGTTAGGAATGCACTTTGCAAAAGGAGCAATATAATTTCCTCATTATCTTCAGCTGGGATGTTCCCGTGACAGCAGATTCACTGATGGACATCAACATCAAAACAATATACATTTAATGTTTTAAAAAGTTTTATATATATTTGTTTTTATATATTATATAGCATATTTTTAAAACTTATTTAAATATAAAATGTATGTTTATTTGCAACGGTTATGCTAACAACAACAATAATAAAAAAAACAAAAACATTTATAACAGTAAAACAGCGACATCTGCTGACGGACACATGCTGCGCTGTCACAGGAACATGCCAGCTGAAGATAATGAGGAAATTATGTCACTCCTTTTGCAAAGTGCATTCCTAACAAATACTTAATGGCAACACATATGCCCTATTCACTCCAAAGTCCCCACTCCAAGGGGATAGGGATGATCACTTCCATTTGGAATTTGCCCAGGAACCGTTCGGTACTGTTCACCCATGTGAGTGAGTCTAGTATGTGTCCAATGGCTACCCATTTAAAAGTCTAATGGCTGAGGAGAAGAATGAATTCCTTATTCTGGAAGTCCTGCATTTGACACTCCTGTATCTCCGTCCTGAGGGTAAAAGTGTGAACAGTCTGTGTTGTGGTGGGTGGGGTCCTTAAGAATGGAGGCAGCTCTCCTGTGGACTATGCGGTAGTAAATGGCATGCAGAGAGGGCAGCGGAGTCCTGATGATCTTCTCAGCAGTCTTCACCACTCTCTGCAGACGTTTGTGGTCCCTTACATGTGGTATGCTTGCATAAAAAAATTAATAAATATATAAATATATAAAATAAAATAAACAAGATCATGCCAGGATGACAAGTGAGAATTTTTTTGATAAGGCTGCTCCGATCACAATCGGCTGATCGTTAAAGCGCATCTCGTCAGTAACGCCAGTTATCTAATCAGCGGTAAATTCCCTCAGGTGCGTGATTTCACATAGAGCAGCTGTTACTACACAGAGCCGTTGTTAATTGAGAAGATGCGCAAATAAACGGTGAAAATGAACGTGGATTTGCGCATCTTCTCATTTGAAATCACGCACCTGATAGAATTTACCGTTGATTAGAGAACCGGCTTTACTGACAAGATGCACATAATGATTGGCCGATCGTGATCGGAGCACCCCTATTTTTTGACAATTACAAAGCTTATGCTTACCCAAGTAAACAACCAAAACCTTTCAATAAAAGTCCAGCAATGCAAAGAAAAGTGTTTTTCTTTTCTTTTTAAAAATCAGAATATGTTTGGTGACTTAACTGAAATTAATGTACAGTAATTGAACATTAACTCAAAAAACATGGATAGTAGGCTGTTTAGTTTTCGTTTATAACAGTAGGATAGGCTACAATTAGAACAGTAGCCAAATATTACGAAAAATATTATGGAAGATCATACACATCTCCTGCATCATAATTAAATTAACGTAAAACCCTCTAATCTTTCACATGAAATGAGTTTCATTTAAAAAAAAAACAAGACGCTCTGCATTAACAGGTGACAGCTGGTTGCGAGTGTGGGAACGAATGTCCCCAGCAGTAATGAAAAGTCTTTCACTGGGCACAGAGGTAGATTTTTGCTGTTTTTGCCAGCAGTGGAAATCTCTACTGGTTTGTCTTCCACCACTGAAGAGGATCCTCTCTTAGAGGAATCAAAGGCTCACTGAAAAAAACGCTTATCTCCACATCAGCACCCGATGTGTATTGCTACGAAAGAAATCGTCCCAGCCGCTCAAGATTTCCTGAACAGTTTAGCTTAGAGCGAACTGTCGGGCCTTGTTCCTCCTCATATAAACACCTTCACGCAATCAACAGCCGCGTGACGTCGACCAGCGTAGCATAAGCCTAGGGTTCGGTTTGGTGAAAAAAAAACCCTAAGGTTCGGCCAAAACCGAACCCCTTCACAAAGCCCAGTATTCGGCCGAATCCGAATCCTGGATTTGGTGCATCCCTAATATATATCCTTCAGACAAGTAAATCAAAAACCACCAGTAGGTGGTGACAAGTCACTGTATTAATGAGTGAATCACTGATTAAACCGATTAGTTAAAATGGCTGAATCAGTTAAAGGAACACTCCGACTTTTGGGGACTTTAGCTTATTCACAGTATCCCCCAGAGTAAGATAAGTCCATACATACCTTTTTCATTTCTGTGCGTTCTGTAACTGTTATTTGAGGCACCCACCGCTAGCCTAGCTTAGCACAAAGACTGGATGTAAATGGATACTGTTATCATAGTAATTCCAATAAGTGACAAAATAATGCAAACATTTTCCTAATTACATGTTGTGATCTGTATAGTCACAGCGTGTAAAAATAACAAGGCTTAGACCATTTTTAATCGTATAAATACTGGGAACTATATTCTCACTAGGCGTAGGAGCACAGCTAACGTTACTTGGGTGGAGTGGCTACTTGGTCGGAGTGATTAGCGCAGCACCTGAGACGCCTTGTTGACGTGTGCTAGCGGTGGGTGTGTCAAATAACACTTTTTAAAGTGAAGTGACATTCAGCCAAGTATGGTGACCCATACTCAGAATTTGTGCTCTGCATTTAACCCATCCGAAATGCACACACACAGAGCAGTGAACACACACACACACACACACACACACACTGTGAGCACACACCCGGAGCAGTGGGTTTTTATTTTATTTCACAATGCGTTTCCTTGTGTGTTTTGGCCAACGTGAATTACCTATTCGGACGGGACTAGTTTTACAGGGGGTCGTTAGAGAAATCTGCGTTTCACAGACGTACTTCGTGATTTTAATCCCGTCCGAATCTGCCACGTCTGTGTTTTTCTGACACAACCTCTGTGATAATTCCAGAGCAAATTACCTACTGTTTTTCAGCAAACTCAGTGATCCTCTGAGAAAACTAATCCCGTCCGAATGCAAATGTCTGTGATTGCCGGTGATATTTTATTTCACAATGCGTTTCCTTGTGTGTTTTGGCCAACGTGAATTACCGTAGATGCTCTTACCGCGCGCATGTTTCATATATTTGCTTAGCGGCAAATAAATAATAATAAAAAAATAATACAAATAATAAAATCAAGAGCAAGATCGCGTAAACTGTTAATACCGGCTATTGTATTATCAGCATCAGGTAGGATTACTCACGTTCATTTATGTACTCAGTTACATAATGCTTTAATTACATTTAATAAAAAAAAGAAAAGAAAAACAAGTTAAACTAAAGGAACCACACATTAACATGGTTTTGCTATACTATCCATTTAGTATTTATTGTGTAATAATACTAAGGCAATCATTCTGAATGAATTAAATGCACGCATTCAGAGCGCGTGATCTCTGTGACGCCCAGATGCACAAATCAGACCCTAGATACTAGTCCCGTCCGAATTGGTACATGAAAATCACAGACAGGTGGTAAGAATCGAAACTCAAACGTAGTTTAGAAAACTAGTCCCGTCCGAATAGTGCTATACTCAGAATTTGTGCTCTGCATTTAACCCATCCGAAATGCACACACACAGAGCAGTGAACACACACACACACACACACACACACATACACACACACTGTGAGCACACACCCGGAGCAGTGGGCAGCCATTTATGCTGCGGTTTCCCCGGGAGCAGTTGGGGGTTCGATGCCTTGCTCAAGGGCACCTAAGTCGTGGTATTGAAGGTGGAGAGAGAGCTGTTCATGCACTTCCCCCACCCACAATTCCGTCCGGCCCAAGACTAGAACTCACAACCCTTCGATTGGGAGTCCAACCCTCTAACCATTAGGCCACGACTTCCCACTAACCATTAGGCCACTTACAAAACGCACAGAAATGAAAAAGGTATGTATAGACTTATCTAACTCTGGGGGATACTGTGAATAAGCTAAAGTCCCAAAAAGTCGGACTGTTCCTTTAATAAATGAAGCAAGTAACCGTTTTTATAAATGGCTCACTGAATCATTGACTCATTTAAAATTAAATAATTTAGAAACGAAAGACTATTGTGTGTTTCTCACAGATGCGCGACTGTTTTGCTTTGGCTTTGCTTAGAATTATTTTTGTTTGAAATGGAACAAAAACGATCCATAATGTGTCTAAAAGTAAGTTAATATTACTTGTTTATTTAACTGAAGATGCATAAAATCAGTATCACATTTACAATCGAGCTGAAAGTCGGAAAAACACTCCTGGTCGTGTGATATTGCACATAATATACAGAATATTTATATTTCTTCTACCGCAATATGTTTGTTTCTTTGTGTGTGCTGTTCTTATAGTGTTGATTTCTCCATGAGTCAGACGGCTGCACGAGCCTCAGCTGATGCGACCTTGATACTGTCAATACATTATCCGTTATTAGTCACCATTTACACTGAAAGTAATAAAATCTGATTCATTCTCGCCAAATTGTGCTGCCCTAGTTATTGTTTGTTATTAAAATTTTGATTAGGTTACTTGTCCGTTCGGGCAAGTACAATTCTCTTTCACTTGCCCCTTCACAAAATCCACTTGTCCTGGACCAGCATTAATGTCGAGCCCTGGCTAATATATAGAGACCATTTCCAGGTTAAATATTTCATCTCAAAACACTTGAAGTGCATAAGGTAACGTTAGTAACAATGAAGAAAAATCAACATTAAAAAAAATATATTAAAGGACATGAAATTCCCAGCAATAACTTTGATAGGTCAAAGAATTCCATGGACAGCAAATTAATCCGTGGTAGTCAGAATTTACACTGAACAGTGACATTTTTCCTGTGTCTTTCTTTAAAAATTAAATGTTGTCTGAACATCCAGTGATTTAAAGACTGCGTTCCCCTCCATTTCCCTTTAATCTTGTTGCTGATTTCTTCTGTGCGTGATTCTGACACCCCTCCTCCTCTCCACCGGAAAAACTCAAAGAATCATGAACGTATATATGTGGCAGGTTTTTTAGGAAAAAATATAAACATAAAAATAATAATAATAATTTGGTGGCATCAATGAATTGTGACCAACTTAATACCATTGTGTAAATATGTAATCATGTAATCCATACAAAAGTAACTGATTACAAGTATTTTAAAAAGTAGTTTACTCTAATTACAAGTACTTGAGTTTTTGAATCTGATTACGTAATCCAGATTACATGTAATCCGTTACTACCCTCTCTCTCTCTCTCTCTCTCTCTCTCTCTCTCTCTCTCTATATATATATATATATATATATATATATATATATATATATATATATATATAACACATACACACTAGCCAATGGCAATTCTATTGCCAATGTGTGCTCAAAGGGTTGTTAAATTTTGGATATAAAACTTTTTAGGCCTTTAATTGAATAGCAATTAGTGGAACTGTAAGAATGTCACTGCTTGCTTTTTGTTTTATGATAGCTAAGGATCCATGATTTGATTTAAAAACATATTTCCTACAGCCCTACCCCAGGCAGTCGCCAGGCGTCCCCCACAGAGGCAGTAGAACGGTTGGGCCCTAGTCAGTCTGGGTTGGAAATGATGGCACACCCACATATTCTGCAGCCACCCAACCCTGTCACAAACAAGCCTCCCACCGAGGACTTCCAAGGCCAGGAAGCCCATAACATGGGTGGCATGGAGCATCAGGCAGGCATGGAGTCGCTCCAGTTTGACTATGCTGGGAACCAGATCCAGATGGACTCATCTGGTGCTCCAGTCGGCTTATTTGACTACAACTCCCAACAGCAGGTACAACTGCTCACCTGCAGTTAATAATTATATTTACACTTGTGTTTTTTTGTTTACAATAACAGTTGCTTTTGCTTTTACAGTATAAAGGGTCAGTGCCTTGACAATATGAAATGAAAATTTTCGAGAAAATCACTTTCAATTATCCATTCACTGGGGACCTAATGTCTCTTTTAAGTCTCACGCTAGCTTCACGTGGCTCTATTACGATCACAAACTGTCAATTACATAATGAAAACAATTAGAAGCCAATTTAGAAAGGATATTGCAATTGCGAATCACATTGTAACCGCGTGGCAACTTTGCTCCTGCACAGACACTGTAGTCATATGGGCAACGACCACGTGATCCACACATGAAACAGTTATTCTAATTTAATACACATGTTCTAAAATGTATAGCAAAGCACTCAGGTGTTTTAGAGAATAAACTTAACTAAACAATGTGTACAGGTAGTAACACAAACAACTATACAATGTGCTCTATGGGCACAATGTGTTCAACACAATTACATTTTTGAATAAATAATAATATACCTGACTTCAGAAAGATACATAGTATGGAGCATATGAGATACTCCACACTATGGGCTGATCTGACTACAGAATCGCCACGCACTGTTTTGTCACTCCCCTTAAATACTCAAACCAGACAACAAAGAAATCTTCAAATCAGTTGTAAAAACATAACAGTCATTTTGGTTCAATAGGTTATCGTGGTCACATAATGTTCAAACCTGGTTGGAGTTAATAAAAACATAATGGTCATTTTGGTTCAATAGGTTCCCGCGGTCACTTAAGGGTTAAACCTGGTTGGAGTTAAACATTCTCAAAGACCCCTAAAGGGTAACATACCACCTTCTCAGCAGAACACAATTTTACAAAAGTTCTTGATCTTTCTCATAATATAAATGACTATGGTGAAATAGAGACCATTTTAAAATGATACTAAACATGAAGTGGAAAAAACAAAATTTTCACAAGATATAACATGGCATATGGATATTCTTGCTTTTGGAGGAGAAGAGTGAGAGTCAGAGGCAAAGAGGGGAGAGAAGCGGGATGAAGGAGGTCGTAAATAGGTGTTGTTTGCACTCCTTGAAGATCTCTTTTTCAGATCAATTTTATTGTTTTATTGCATGGCAGAATGTTATCTGTGCATGTCAGAATGGTATCTGTTTTCTGTGAGCTCCTGAGTTTTGGCTTGGGGAGTTAATTTCGTAAGGAAATAACTTAATTCCTTTCACTCCATAATGGATAAAATTTAAAATATGAAATATAAAATATATAAGGTAATCTAATAAATATATTCATTGGAAATTCAAATGCAAAAGGAATTGCAATTCAGTTTGAGTTTTGATTACTTACATGCATGGCGCAGAGAGAGTGGAAAAAGCAAATGTTAATTAATATTGCTATTTAAATATGACCAGCTCATAACTTGTATAGAGTATGTTATCTGAACCAATCAGGATGCAGCGCGCCTAAGTGGAGCGCGAGAACAGAGCAGACTGGGCATATGCCTTGCTTGCGGTTGTCCATCGAATCCGATGATGACGTCCACTTCTGTCTTTTCCACTTCTGAGTTTTCTGATGGCTGAATAATCCGATCCTGGATCCACAGGTTCTATTGCAGGTGGGGCATATATACATGCTATCGGTGTTACTGGTATTTATGGGTGGGTTTCTCCTGAGCCTTCTTTGTTGTCTCCTTACTGTCCTTTCCTCCTCCAGTGCTTGGGTCCCATCTAAACACTGCTGCCGCCAGGTGTTACGGTCAGCAGCCATGTTCTCCAAGTCCCCAGGTTTTATTTTGCACCTCTTAAGCGCTGTTTTTATTTGGTCTTTAAAATGTTTCTTCTGGCCTCCAGCAGAGCGCTGGCCTAGTTGTAGCTGGCCATATAGCACTCTGCGGGGCAGACGATTGTAGGGCATTCTTATGACATGTCCCAGCCAGCACAGTTGGTGCTGGGTGATTGTGGCCTCAATACTCTTGCAGCCTGCTCTCCTCAGGATCTCAGTGTGAGGCACTCTGACACACCAAGTGATTCCCAGGATGCGCTGGAGACAGCAGATGTGGAAGTGTTCCAGGGACTTGATGTGGCGGCTGTAAGTAACCCATGCTTCACAGCTGTAGAGGAGGGTGGTGATGCAGACTGCTTGGTAGATGTATATTTTGTTTAAGATGAAGGTTCTTGTTCTGAAAAACCCGCCGCCGGAGTCTCCCAAAGGCAGCTGATGCTTTTTTGATTCTGTTTTGGACCTCATTGTCAATGCTATTGTCCTCAGAGATAATACTCCCCAGGTATTTGAATGATGGCACAATTGATAGTTTTTCATCTGCAACATAGAAGATGGGTGGTGCGGGTGGGATGTTGGCACTCCACTGGCAGATTACCACTGTTTTGGCGGTGTTGATGTTCAGCCCCATCCTGCTATATGCCCTTACTGCTGCATCTAGGACAGAGTGGAGGTCTTGTGGAGAGTGAGATACGAGAGCGCAGTCATCTGCATACTGCAGCTCAAGTATCCTCACTCTGTGCAGTTTGGTGGTTGATTGCAGTCTCCTGATATTAAAGAGGTTACCATCCAGCCTGTATGCTACTGTCACTCCACTGTTGTCTTGTATTTCCTTGTGGAGAAGCTGGGTGACACAAATGAGGAAGATGTTAAAAAGCACTGGTGCCAGTACACACCCCTGCCTTACCCCTGTGCGCACAGGGAAAGGGCTAGACTGTTGACCTCCTATTGTCACCCTAGCAGTCATTCCATCATGAAACTGACGGAGGATGTTGACAAACTTAGTGGGGCGTCCAAACCGGAGGAGGACTTCCCACAAGAGATCTCTCTGCACAGTGTCAAAGGCTTTGGAGAGGTCGACAAAAGCCATAAACAGGTCTTTATGTTGCTCCCTGCACTTTTCCTGAAGTTGCCGGGTTGTAAAGACCATGTAGACTGTGCTTCTGTTCTTTCTAAACTCACACTGTGACTCGGGTAGCATAGACTCTGTGATGTTATTGATCAGTCTTTGTAACATCACCTTAGCCAGGACCTTGCCTGCCACAGCAAGAAGTGATATGCCCCTATGGTTGTCACAAATGGCCCTATCCCCTTTGCTCTTATATATGGTTACAATACTAGCATCTCTCCATTGTTGTGGGATGCTTTCTTCATCCCAGGCCTTGGTGATGTAATGATGTAGTGTTCTTGTGCAGAGATACCCTCCCTGTTTTAGCAGTTCTGCAGAAATATTGTCAGTACCAGGAGACTTGTTATACTTCAGGGAGCGGACAGCTGACAGAACCTCCAGGAAGGTTGGAGGTTGGCTAAGGTTGTCAATAGGGGGAAATTCAGGCAATTCATTCAGGATGGTATAGTCTGCATCAGAGTCCTGATTTAGTAAGGTGTTAAAATGTTCAGCCCACCTCTCCAGGATGCTATTCTGGTCTTTCAGGACTTTAAGACCATCTGCTGTTTTCAGGGGAGTGATGCGATGACTTGTTGGGCCATAAATGTATTTGACTGCATTATAAAAGTTGTGCATGTCATTTCTGTCAGCGAATGACTGAATTTCATGAGCCTTCTCCATCCACCACTTGTTTTGTAAGGTCCGCAGAGTTCTCTGGACTTCCCGACGAGCTTTTTGCCAATGCTGTTTGGCAGTGCTGGATAAGGGTTTTCTTAGGGTTTCCTGATGTGCTTTGTGCATATTGCTTAGTAGGTTATGGATGGACTCGGAGTTGTTGTCAAACCAGTCTTGATGGTTTTTGCTCTTATAGCCAATTGTTTGGGCTGCTGCTTCATGAAGGGCTGTAGTTATAGAGGTCCACTGCTGTTCTATGGCATTACCATCCCTCAGGAGGAGTTCTAGCTCCCCTAGTTTCTCAGCCAGGGAGCGACGAAACTCATTCCTTGCAGTGTTATCTTCCAGGCGGACACAGTCTAGTCGCCTCCTACGAAAGTGCATGGGGTGGCGCACTTTCATGAGGACCTTGGTCATGATCATGCGATGATCTGTCCAGCATTCCGCACCTCTCATGGCCCGGGTTATGAGAACGTCTCTGAGGTCACAGCGTCTCACGATGACATAATCAATCAGGTGCCAATGTTTGGAACGTGGATGCATCCATGATGTTTTGTATTTGGTCTTTTGCTGGAAGATGGTGTTGGTTATTGTCAGGTTGTGCAGAGCAGAGGGTAAGTAACCTCATGCCATTTGAGTTGGCCTGACCAATCCCATGCCTGCCAAGAACTCCTTTCCATATCCCACTGTTCTGCCTAACACGAGGATTGAAGTCTCCAAGCAGGAGGATCTTGTCGTTCTTGGGTATCTGGTGGAGAATCTCATCCAGTGTTTGGTAAAAAGAGTCTTTAGACTCACTGTCAGATGGTAAAGTTGGAGCATACACACTTAGAAGTGTGGCATAGCGGTTCTTCACTAGGGGGATACGGAGGGTCATCAGTTTTTCACTGATGCCCACAGGAGTTTCAGTGAGTCTTGGAAGTAGTGTGTTCTTAATTGCCAGTCCCACACCATGCAGATGTTGTCCACCTGTGGGATAGCCTTTCCAGTAGAAGGTGTAACCCATTCCCTCCTCTTTTAGAGACCCTTCATCAAGGAGCCTGGTTTCACTCAGGGCAGCAATGTCGATATCATAGCAGTGCAGCTCGGCTGCAACCAGTGCTGTTCTTCTATGGGGTCTTTCAGATCTGCCATTGCCAGTTTAAGGTTGTAGGATTTATTTCTTCTGTTTCGACCGCAGAAGTGGAATGACCCGACAGGTGTGGTATCCTGTCCAGGTATGATTTGAGCGGGCATTTTTTAGGCCACCTTTTCTAGACCCTTCCTCAACTTGAGGTGAGCAGTGCGGTCCCTGAATAGGGCTGTTATAAATGAATAAAAGTTGCAAGCAGTGTGCAGCATAAAGCATGCACTAACTACAAACACCTCCAACTCCACACTACTGCACTAGACGCTTCACACACACCCTGTGCCAGGAAAGCACACACACACAGGCATATGTTAGGCATATGCCTAACTCCAGGTTCACACACTCTGTCTGTGATGCATAGCCTTTTTTTTCCAAGCCCATGTTAATGGAACAGAACGTTCACACTGCATGCAGTAAAAAGATGAGAACAGAAAAGGTTATAAATAGAAAGGTGCGAAAAGATTTAATATCTTGCCATGAGAGCACAGAGAGAGTTGTGAGTGCACAGGACACAGGACGAGCGAGAGGGGACACGTTGTAAGGCAGCATATATCTGAGCCTTATACAGTCTATAATCTGAGCACGCGCATCTGGTTCTGTTAACCCTTGTGCATCAATTAAAAAAAGTTACACATAGGTTCATAGGGGACAAAAATGTCCATGTCCAAAAAGTGTCATAAAAATATTATATATTTATATTTTTTTCCACTTTCACTGATGCCATTTTTTAACCAGCATCAGCTCTAATCACAATGACCAAACATTCATTAATTTTCAGAATTTTAACCCTTTAAATGCTGGTTTGTTTACATAATGCCACTGCTGTTTTTTTATGAAAAAAAAAAATAGAAAAAAAAAGAAAAAAAAATATTTATTTTCAATTTACTAAATTCTAAGCAGATTTTTTTTCTTTTTTTTTTTACAGTGTCTGCTTAAAAATAAAACTACCACTCAGGCTCAAAGGACAAAAATGTCCTTGTCAAAAAAGTGTCATAAAAATATTATAGATTAATATTTTTTCCACTTTCACTGACTTAGATTTTTTTCCAGCATCAGTTATAATGATAATGACCAAACATTCATTAATTTTAAGAAATTTTAACACCTTAAACGCTGGTTTCTTTACATAATGCCACTGTTGATTTTTATAAAAAAACATTTCCATATACTAAATGCCAAGCAGTTTTTTTTTTCTTTAAATATTACATCCTTGGATATGTCAATGGTTAACAACAACATTCATTTTTATGCTTTCATATTTTTATGCAGTATCAGATTTAAAATAAAAACTATCACTCAGGTCCAAAAGGACAAAAACGTGGGTACGTAAGACACAGCTTAGTGTGCATCTTAGTAAAAGCAAAGAGGGAGGACAGAAGTGCTCTATGCTTTATTTGCAGCAGCTGTGTGGGAAGCTCTGGCTTGTTCCTGCGAATTGTGCCGACTAGGGCCATCTTCCTCTTTAGAAGCTCCTCCGCCAGTCCATAGGAGGTGAAAAAATTGTTGCAGGTCACAGTGTTCCCCTGGAGCCCCTCCGTCATTTCCCGAATGACCCTTTTTCCTTGGTTCACCTCCGCAGGACTTCCAGCAGACCTCCCCGTGTAAATTTGCAACTTCCATGCATAGGATGTGGTGACATCACAGGTGACCCAAATTTTTATGCCATACTTGGCAGGCTTGCTTGGCATGTACTGGTGAAATCTGCATCGGCCTTTGAAAGGGACGAGCTGCTCATCCACACAGACATCCTGGCCTGGGTTGAACAGCAGGGGAAGGCGATGTGTCCACTTCTCCCAGATGGTCCGAAATGCAGCCAGCTTGTCATGCATGTAACGTGCAGGTCGTGTCATCGGACATCAGGGTGGAGCTCAGGAGCTTGAATTTATGGTGGGACATGGTGGCTCGGAAAATGGAACGGCCGTTTTCCACATCCCACAGGCTTCTTGTTGATTCATTTTGGGACTTGTACAGGCCGGCCAGAATCAGAAGCCTGATGTATGCCTGAATGTCCATGGAATCGAAATCAATCCAATCCATCACAAAACGCCTCATGTGTAAATTAGTGTTCTCCAGAAGAAGCTGAATGACTTCTTCGGTGATGAAGAGGTCGAAGCAGGACTGCAAAGTTGTGATGTGGGCAGTTGCATAGTGTGTGGGACCCGGGGTCATACCCTTGGCACGATTGTAGCGCTGCATCTCAGTGTGAGTGGAAGACCAGTGCAGTGTCTTCTGTGTCCTCACTCTCAGTGCTGTCATCAGAGGAACAAGAGC
This sequence comes from Carassius gibelio, assembly GCF_023724105.1. Taxonomy (NCBI): domain Eukaryota; kingdom Metazoa; phylum Chordata; class Actinopteri; order Cypriniformes; family Cyprinidae; genus Carassius; species Carassius gibelio. The sequence continues at coordinate 28,466,300 of NC_068415.1, forward strand.
TATTAGAGTCAGACTCTAATGCAAACTCGACTTCATCCTCTGAAGTCAACTCTTTATCCTCACTTTCACATGTACCCGGGTGCTCACTGTTGGTGGCCACAACTAGATCCAGAGCTTCCCTTGCTGTGAAAAGTCTCTTCATCTTGCAAACTATGAAATGACAAGGCCCTCAAGCTACTGATATTTATAGGTTTGGCTGTGAAAGCACCCGTCTCAACTAAAATCTACCAGACAAAACAATCACCATTTTCACCATCTACTACATCAAAATCAAGCTTTATCTTTGAACAAAAAAAAAAAACAAATGAAAAAGTGCAAACAAGTAATAAGAAATGTGTTTGAATGAAAAAAAAAATCTTCAAAGCTCTTTTTGAAAAAAAAAAAAAACTTTTTGACCTTATTCAGTTTTCACATGACAGGGTCTGTGACTCTGTATGACTCATTTACATGGGGTGGGATTTGTGATTTTCAGTACAATATATATTTTTTTCATTCAAACTGTTCACACACACCCATAAAATTTTCAGTACACACATACAAACCACACTCTGATATCCATACCAACACACCCACACAATTATAGCTTCATAATATATCTAATTGGCTCTATAATATGCATAAGCCGAAAACAGCAGAAAACAACAATAAAGCAATAATTTGCTTTATATGCCAAACCTGAAAAAATGGCACCATCTGGTAAAATATAGTAAAAATGTAAATTTTGAAGCCTTGCCAACAGAATGAAAGCCTGTTAACAAAGATTGCATCATTTTATAGTTGAATGGCACCGGGATTAAAAATTGCATTGCATTGTATTTTGTGTACCTAGTAGAAAATAGATTTTTTAAAAGGAAATGAAGGTGAAATATTAAAATTCCAATAAAAATACACACCTGTGGCAAATTTTATGCAGTTAGCATTAAAACAGGCAAAGATATCAAAAAAACAAAACTGAAAAAGCCAAAAATGTCCTCAAGGATGCAGAAGGGTTAACAGAACAAAGGAAATCTGCTTGCGAGTCAGTGATGCGTGGTTTGTTCCAAATTGAGCGGGTGCTCATATATATATATATATATATATATATATATATATATATATATATATAGTACACAACCCGCTTCCTGACCCGCATTTTAAAAAGCAGTAAATGCTCATCGTAGCATCATTGGGCCATAGGAACGTAGGCAAAAGCAAATTTACTACTTTTTAAAAATGTGGGTCAGGAAGCGGGTCGGGTACATATATATATATATATATATATATATATATATATATATATATATATATATATATATATATATATATATATATTTTTTTTTTGAGTTGCGGGCGGGTTTAGTTTAAAACGTCGGTCGGGTGTGGGTTATTAATACATTGACACGCGCATCACTGGTGCGAGTGGATAGATTCGCTTTTGCGCATTATTTTAATGTGCTTTCGCGTTACAATAATGCGCTCTCGTTGCTGCTTTTGAATCGCGTACACACACAACTTACTGTATACGCACTGCAGATGGAGTACGTGTGTAATAAATATATTGGGGAAAACATATAACACCTGAGGCACCGCTACAGTGAGCTCTATGACCAATGCATGGCACCAAAAAAAAAAAAAATCCCTAAACACGATTTTATTTTATTTTTTTCCATATGTCTAGACATTTTGTTTGACATCTTTACTTAGTGATTATTTTGACTTATGTCTGTTCTAGAGACATTTGATAAAGCTCCCATTGGTTTTCTTTTGGAAATATGTTTAAAATTTATACTGAATGCATTTATGACTGTAAAGCATGTCTGTGTGTGTCAAAATCATAATTAAAATCAAAACTGCAAAATTGTTCAAAAAATCGTGATAGTTTTTTTTTTGTCCACATTGCACAGCCCTACTCCATATACAAGTCAGAAACTAAGCCTTTTTTTCACAGGCCTATCTAAAGGGTTAATGGTCCCACCTACTGATCAACTGTAAAAATAACAAATGTTACCTCTTTCCAAAAGGGAAAACCACAAACAATCAAGGACGCATGATTATATGGTGTCATGGCTTTGCAATTAAAAAAAATTTCTTTATGATGGAAGTCAATGGAGCAAAAACAGCCACCAACAACAAATTACGGAGAAAAAAATTTAATCTAATGCTGCACCAAAATTGTCAGTAAGCTCATAATTTGTACTAAAATAGTCTAGTCTGGCTATGTCTATTAGTATGTCTATTAGTACGTCGCTGTTTTTGGTAAAACATGATTTTTACAACTTCATCACTTCATTGGACTTCGTTTTGTTTTATAGAAAACTATTTTTAAAAGATTTTCGTTTTGTATAAATTGTATCTTAATTTTGATCAATGTTTTATCTATCAGTTGCCCGTATTTAATAAATAAGAAGCAAATATATAGCCTTGCAGACAGTGTAATAAGGCGTCGGCAGGATCACTTGCATTTCATGTGAACTAAACTCAGCGTGTGCCTCTGATTTGAGAAATATAGGCTATATATTACAGAAAGCTTGAAATGTCTTTTTTAAATGGAAATATTCAAACCAAATTAAATGGGCTACTCTCTGATAATTAAATCCATATGAAATGTTTATTTCTCTCTGGCGTTCATGGCGAGTCTGCATTGTCAACTTCATCTTTGCAGCGACACAGAAAACACGTTTATTATAAAACAATAAAATGACTCCTTGCATATTTTTGAACCAGCAGGCCATTCTGGGTTGAGTGAGACCCCACAGAATGAGCGAGCGGATCGGGATATTCAGAAATGCGCTCTCAGCTCACAAGCTCAGATCGGAACAAACCCGAGCCTCAATGTCTGCTGACCTTGCAGAAACATACAAATAGACATTGCCAGACTAGACTATTTTAGTACACATTAATTACATGAAATTTTTGAGGGCAAAAGATGAATAAATAATCAATTAATAAAAATAATTAGACATGCTTAAACTCAGAATATATATATATATATATATATATATATATATATATATATATATATATATATATATATATATATATATATATAGTACAGACCAAACGTTTGGACACACCTTCTCATTCAAAGAGTTTTCTTTATTTTCATGACTATGAAAATTGTAGATTCACACTGAAGGCATCAAAACTATGAATTAACACATGTGGAATTATATACATTCCAAAAAAGTGTGAAACAACAGAAAATATGTCATATTCTAGGTTCTTCAAAGTAGCCACCTTTTGCTTTGATTACTGCTTTGCACACTCTTGGCATTCTCTTGATGAGCTTCAAGAGGTAGTCACCTGAAATGGTCTTCCAACAGTCTTGAAGGAGTTCCCAGAGATGCTTAGCACTGGTTGGCCCTTTTGCCTTCACTCTGCGGACCAGCTCACCCCAAACCACCTCGATTGGGTTCAAGTCAGGCCAGGTCATCTGGCGCAGCACCCCATCACTCTCCTTGGTCAAATAGCCCTTATACAGCCTGGAGGTGTGTTTGGGGTCATTGTCCTGTTGAAAAATAAATGATGGTCCAACTAAACGCAAACCGGATGGAATAGCATGCCGCTGCAAGATGCTGTGGTAGCCATGCTGGTTCAGTATGCCTTCAATTTTGATTAAATCCCGAACAGTGTTACCATCAAAGCACCCTTTTCTGCGTCGCACAAAGACACGGTGATTGGAACCAAAGATCTCAAATTTGGACTCATCAGACCAAAGCACAGATTTCCACTGGTCTAATGTCCATTACTTGTGTTCTTTAGCCCAAACAAGTCTCTTCTGCTTGTTGCCTTTCTTTAGCAGTGGTTTCTTAGCAGATATTCTACCATGAAGGCCTGATTCACACAGTCTCCTCTTAACAGTTGTTCTAGAGATGTGTCTGCTGCTAGAACTCCATGTGCCATTGACCTGGTCTCTAATCTGAGCTGCTGTTAACCTGCGATTTCTGAGGCTGGTGATATATATATATATATATATATATATATATATATATATATATATATATATATATATATATATATATATATATATAAAATATATATAATATTTGTTAACTAATCTAGCTACATTAAATATTTTGCTAGTCCTGTTCTGTGGGTTAGTTAAGAGCAGCAGGTGGCTATCTTGGGTAATATAGTAATTGATAGTAGGGGTGTGCACGGATAGTCGAACATTCAAATATTCGTTCTGCTTTAATTATTCGATGAATAAAAATGATATTCGAATCAAAAAAAAAAGTTCACAATAAAACCTAATTTGGTCACTTTCTGTGATTCTCCACGGCATATTTGAAGATGTATGCAAGCGAAAAATAATTAATGAATGAATAAGGGGCCGTTCACATCGTGCCTAGAAACGCATGGAAAGCGATAGGCGCGCCGCTTGATGGTTGTCTTCCGTTTTCTTCCACGTCTCTCTGGTTTTGCTCTCCATTTTAAGGCATTGGAGATCATTTTAGCTGAACAGCCTATCATTTTTTGCACCTCTTTATAGGTTTTCCCCTCTCTAATCAACTTTTTAATCAAAGTACGCTGTTCTTCTGAACAATGTCTTGAACGACTCATTTTCCTCAGCTTTCAAATGCATGTTCAACAAGTGTTGGCTTCATCCTTAAATAGGGGCCACCTGATTCACACCTGTTTCTTCACAAAATTGATGACCTCAGTGATTGAATGCCACACTGCTATTTTTTTGAACACACCCCTTTCAACTAATTCAACTAATTGCCCAATTGCACAGCCTTAAGAGCGTGCATATCATGAATGCTGGGTTTCATTTGTTTTCTGAGAATCTACTGAACCTACTGGTAACTTGTTTGCCACGTAGCAATAAAAAAATATACGAAAAACCTTGATTATTCTGGTTAGTCACATTGTACTGCTATTATTTTGAACAATACTGTATGTACTATTTCCAAACAGATAAAATGACAAATAAATGTATACACCGAAAGGTCCCCAAGACACTGATTATATTACTGGATGCTCGAAATGAAACGGGAGAACGCACATTCTAAACAGCTTATTGCACAAGTTAGTTAATTGCTGTTCTAATCTAATGTGCTGCTGCACTGTAACACACACACTTAGACTACAGGCGTAGCTTGTACATCACGTGCATATCGCTCACGCACAGAATCTTTCAGCGCAGAAATGTACTGTCAATGCTTTTCTGTGATTTCTTAATAAAAAAGCTTAGAAACTGAAAAGTTCAAGCAAATATTTAACTAAATCCCACAGAATCACTACTACTAGAGCTCTACCACTGCCATGTAGAAATAATTCACAAACACAATCGCTCTCACTAATACATTCATATTAATGTCATCTTTACTGTGCTACTTTAACTGTAACTGATTTACAACGAGTAGAAATCTGTGAGAAATAAAACAACCAAAAGGAAAAATAACTGATAAAAATGAGCTGTTATAGGAGCAATAGCCATGTATGCAGTAATCTGTATATATATATATATATATATATATATATATATATATATATATATATATATATATATATATATATATATATATATATATATATTATAATGTTTGTAAAATGGGACAGCTTTTTAAATGTAAAAGTATACTCTTAACATCAGTCTGTCAAGCATTATAATATGCTATTATGATATTCAAGTATCATTTAATGATAGAACTTTATGCTTGGTACAGACAAAACATTTTTTTACACCTTATAAGATTTTCCAAATACACCACAAACATGAGGATAAAAATCCTACATTTAAGCATTTTGCTCCTGTAGTGTGTGGTGTGCCATGATGTGACAAAGACCGCACACAATACACAAACAGATTTTCAACCAGTCTCTCAACTGTGAATACAAGAAATCTCGCAAAATCTCGTGAGACTTCAGAATAAGCTTGGCGGACGATATGCAGGAAAAAATTGCAATGATGGTGTTTGGAATGCTTTTCACAGATCACAGATCTTTCACAGAACAAAAGTTGATCCTCCATGTCTGCTGATCACATCAATTTCACTTTGTGCTGCACTATGACTGCTTCCGTCTTCCATCATCTCACTTTCTGATTGGACAGTGTTTTGTTTCACATGAGCGTAAATATAAAGCATGTTGAATATTTACGATTCACGATCGGGGCGGCTCTGACGTTCTTCTGATCAGGTTCGGACACTCTTAACACACCTTACACAAAGGGAAAATCTGATAAGATGATCTGTAGAACCATCAACATAATCAGGACATAGCTAGGATTGTCGGAAGGGGGGAAATCTTACCAAAATCAACACGATTATATTTTGATTTGTACCTAGCATTAGTAATTTGAATTAAAACTTGTTAACCATATATGAATGCATAGTAGTTTTTGGTCATTCTGTGTTTCTTTAAGGAAAGGGGGAAAAAAACTAACAATAGTACTGTGTTCCTGTGGCTCAGTGGTAGAGCATTGCCTTAGCAGGACAAAAGGTTGCAGCCATTTTTCAGACGTGTTATTGAGGGTGGAAAAGAGTGCTGGTTATTCATTTCTCCCCACCTACAAACCTTGCCAGGACCGAAACACCATGATGGAGAGAGGACTCTGAAGCGCTCAGTCAGAGTGTTCTGAGAGTAAAACTATATCTGTGTTTAACTTATACTTGGTCTCCAATTCACAAACTGGAGAGTAAAATCTGTTTCTGCATCCAAGTCTGCATACTACCCACTGAGCAAAAGTACGTCTTTTCAATGTCTTTGTCGGATTTTAAAACGACGTCCCCTGAAGAGCCAGAATGAAAGTTTTTATGATGTCTTTTTTTGATGTCATATGGACGTCCAATATCGACATCTACAGGACCTCTCTAGAAGGTTAAAATTGAGTTCAGATGTGGTCATTTCTGGACGTATTTTCAACATCTTATAAGGTCTCATTTAGATGTCATTTATACTGTTTCTAGACAAAAACATTCTTAGGCTGCATTCAACTAAATCTAATGTTTATTTCAATGCAATTTATTTTTGAACTTGTAAATAAACTTAAAGAAACAGTGTGTTCACACAAAAACTATGAAAATAAAATAAATTTCACTAGGTCTGTAGTCAACCAAAGAAATGCTTAGTTGACCAAAGTCCTGTCCTGCGCAACGACCAGTCGACCAAAAAAAAAAAAAAGCGATGTTTTGCATTTTTATTGAACATTTATTAAACAATTATGAGCAATTTTAAAACAACAACGAAAAAACATCATTAGTACATAAAACTATAATAATAAAACAATTCTTTGAAAATTAAGTGATTTTGTTTTTTACTGCAAAGTGAGGAGCTCTGTCCTAGGTCTATAGAGCATCACAGTCCCGCCCACGGCCGCTCGCACAAACTTTTTCTTCCAGTGAATTTTATTTTATATAGTGAATGTAGTGAATTTACAATCGTGTAAATAAATAGTGTTTTATATAGGTATTGTGTATTGATTTTTATATTTATCATTGTGTATTTTATATATTGTGTGCGTGTGTAAAAGTGGTTAACAATAACATCAGCAACATGGTGCAGTGCTTTGTACCTGACTGCAATCACCGCTCAGTCGTCAACACATGTCGTTGCCATTACACAAATGTTCAGTAAATGCACAAAAAGGTATGCCGAGGCTAAATTTTGTTTTGACAGTGGCATTATAAAATGCTTGATATGACTCATACCATATGAAGGCTACAGTAGCCTAGCTAAGTTACCAACCTCCCTGCAAAACTCTCATGGCAGCCAAGGAGATCATGATTGCACTGATAAGTCTACCATGCAAAAACGCAACACAGGTTTTTATTTTATTTTTTTATTAATGATCTTCAGTCTTCACGGACCTTCGCAGGGTTTAACCAGACGGTTACACGAGCTCCACCTACTGTCTATGGCTCCACCAATCAGATGCAACACTGTGGGATGGTGGGATTGTTCAGGATTGTGGGTAATGAAGTACTTAGCCAAGACATCGCGAATAAAAGGCATTTATATCAAAACGAGGTTAGTGCCCCATGATCCTTTTACGTTTATATGAGCATATACTATCGCTTAGTACAGCCGTAGCTGGTTTTAAGTCTACCATGTATGGTTACGTTTTTATGGCTTATACCCCAAATGTCAATGCAGAAATTGCATTGAAATTTTACTTTCGGCACCAGCTGTGGGCGGGACTGTGATGCTCTATTGAGACCGTGCACCTGACCACTCCACACGCTACAAAAAATATAAGGCAGCATTTACGCACAACTGCAGGGTGTGGCCTGCACACATAACCAACTCCATGTCTGACCACTGACCAGATCCCTTCAGTAATTCCACCGAGAGAACCATGTTGACATGGTTCCGTTACCAGTGACACCCGCTTCTCTGGTGGAATGTGGTAAGCGTTCGCGACTTGATTGAGACGCGCAGCGATATTTTCCCCGTGTGCGCTTCATCCATCTTCTTTGTTTCTAACACAACGCTATTCATTTTCCAGTCCGCATCGATAAAACGGGCCGTAACTATCATGTATGCCTCCATTCTAACCGAAGACCTCAATCATGATGTGAGGCCTACAGCCTCCGAGGATTGGAGAAACGTTAACTGGTTTACATTTACTTTAAGTCCATCAAACCGCGAATGTAGCTCACGCATGATAGTCTCCCGTGCTGGCACAGTATATCTTGGCTCGCCGATTTTAAACATGTTCTTAAAGATTTATTGGATATTTTGTCGACTAAAGCCAAACAAGTAGCGTTCTAACTGATTTAATACAGCAAATCTACCTATATTCCTTACTGAGCGCGAAGCAGCAGTGCAGCCAGCCACAGATGCGGTTCCCGAGTGTTCACGTGGTGCGGTAAAATGTGGCGCTGTTATAAAATAGCCTAAATGAAAGCATTTAAAGTTTGGGATAAAACATAGGCTAATTATGTTTAGAATACTGTAATATATAACTGTCAATAAAGGAATAAACATCAAGGAGTAAATTAATGAAAATTTCTTTATTGGTGAAAAAAAAAAAAAATATGCAACTGGTCGACCAATGAGAATGTCAGTCGACCAAGACGGCATTGACCGATTAGTCGACTAAACGACTAAAGTTGACAGCCCTAAATTTCACTCATTATACAGTGGATAACGATTAACAACAAACAATTGAGTTTAGTTTGGTCCATACATTGTTCACCTGTTGGAGCTTAGCTTTTTCATTTTTATTTCAACTGCAATTAGCATAAAATTCTTAAAGATGTTATTCTATATTCATGCTATAGTCAAGTGTTCATGTGCCTGAATATCACCTGCATGCACACTAATAATAATAATAAAAAAAAACACAATATGCTACAATGCATGGGTTTTCAATCTGGGGTTCAGAACCAAAGCCATTTGTACCATAGAACCAAATAATTGGTACCATATTTTCCAGACTACAACTCATATTTTTTTAATCTTCTGAGATTTGCTGAACTATTCCAAAGTATCTTATATAATGCATGAAATGTCAAAAAGCCTAAGCAAAATGTAAGCAGTATAACAAAATACTGCTTGTAACTAATGGTACTATAAATAGTTTTTTTTATACATAGGCTTGAATATTTTTTTTTATTTTTCTGTTTTGAATAGCATTACATTTAAATGATTTGAAGTGAGCGAAAATAAAATATGTACAGTGTTTATAGTTTTGAAGTTTCTTAACGTTTGTTTTATTTATCAGTATTTAAATTATTTCTGAAATTAATAGTAAAACGTGCTTTATACACAAATGCAACTTGTGTGTTTTTCCTGACCTGGTGCAACTTAGCCCTACATTATGCTTTATTATTATACAAATGTATTATTTAAAAAATGGGGACCATTTTGAAAAATAAATCAATCAATCATATTATGTTCATTATACTTCTACCCACAATAATATAAAGACTTAAAAATTCTGAGGGTGTTCTTGAAAAATTCTCTTCAAGGGGTCCCTGGCACCAAAATGTTGGAAATGTCCTGTGCACATGGACAGGCATCCACATTAGTGTTGTCACTATACCAAAATGATTGTTTCTGTACTGATACCTAGGCTAGAATTGCGATTGCGATACTTTTCCTGAAAAGGGAAAATACACTCTCAAATATCATTGCTGTGCTTTATTTTAAAACCAGGACAACATTCGAATCATATAACACACTAATAAATGAACATATGAACAGCAGATATATTAAACATTTGAACAAAATATGAAATATCAAAATATAAAAAAATAACTTAGAGCAATGACATTCAAGGTAAAGAAAGAATAGATTTTAGCAGCATTATCTCAGTTATCATAAGAAACAGAAGAGTAATCTTAATGATAAAATAAATGTATCTTGTTTCTGAACTTTGAATTAAAATATGAACAGCGATTATATTAAACAATGTTTCTAAACTCAGAAGATTAAATTTCAAAAGATAAATAATATCCATTTAAGCAATGGGGTTCAAGTAAAAAAAAAAAAGAGCAAATAAAATTTAGCAGCAATATCTCTATTGTAACTTATTCTGTCAGTTGTGCAACCTTTCCTTTCAGAGGAGAAAACTCAGCCAGTGAGCTTCAATGAGCGTAATCTTTTTCTACCAGTCATGGACCGGTGGCCACAGTATCACTTGTGCTTGCACATGCACAAGTAGGGCTCACTTGCGCGGGTCGGGTTTTTTTCCATCCCGTGGGTCCCGCTTTTATGAAATTATTTGGCCCGCCCCAGCCCGCAAATAAAGTAACATTTCTTTACCCACCCCGACCCACGCATCGGGGACATCACGGAAGATACTAATCGTACTTATCACTGAAGATAACGAATCATTCTCGTTCAGGTAATCCACTGACTCATATTTCTTGTTCACTGAAGTTCCTCCCTCCACAGCAGCACGAGCACGGCGCTTTTTGCAGCGCATGTGCAGCTCGTGAACATCTGTATGAACTCTTTCATCCTATCAAAGAGTTACTCAAGATGTGATGGAGCATGTGCTTTGTTAAATGTAGTGAACCTATACGCCCTTCACTGAACAAGATCGAGAGATCTTCTCATTCGTGAATGAGTTTGAAGAACTGAACTGATACATCTCGTTTATGAACAAAATTAATGAGTATACAGGGTCAGTGAGCCAAGCATGTAAATCTCGATCAGCAATCAGCAGATACAAAGCGCAGTTATAGGAGCTGTGCAGATACACTCGTTGTCATATTTAGCATACAGAACATAACTCCACGTTTAATCCCAGATTAATGTGAATATTATATATGAACTGTCTGAACATACAATTAAAATGTTAATTATGCAAGAAAACCTTGTGCTTTGTTCATCTGAACAATTATTTAAACTATTTAATGCGATTATGCACACATTTTAGTAAAGCCAAATCAGTTTAGTAAAGCCACTAATGCAGCCATCTCGCTGTAGTGCTTTTTTGCTGCTTGCGTGAGAAGAAACACAGACGTTCATAGGGAGGCACTGGAAGCGTGCGGTGCACACACCAACATGAAATACGTCTCTTACAAATCTGGAATGCAGTCATTCTTTGAAGTATCGATACTAATAAATTTAGGAATAGTGACGTTTTTAATTTTCGAGAATCGCGATACTTTTGAAGTGTCTGTGCACAGTGCAACACTAATCCACATACAACAGAGATTCTGGTGTGCTAGGAGGAACTGGTCTTCACGACCTCTCTCTGTCTTTATGAACTGCCCTGAAACACAAATTAAATATAAAAGATTATTATAAATATAAATAGAGCTTCACAATGCTCATTTTGACCTCTGTGGTGTACATATGATCAGAAAATACTGCCAGACTGATTTTTAGTCTTTAGTGACTCATTTCAAAGCCTGATTTTAAAAATTATTTTCAAGTTTAAAGTGCCTAATTTCACAGGCTCACGTGAGCATCCAGGATTTGTTTCAGAAGAGTAAAGGCTACATGTGATATTTAAATCAGAAATCAAAGGATTGTTTTGTTGTGTTTGTGTGTGTGTGTGTGTGTGTGTGTGTGTGTATATATATATATATATATATTTAAAAAAAATTATGTTGATTTCCTGAACTGTTCTGCACATTGTACAGACGTCCAAGAAAATCCTTAGCCCGACGGTAAAATTTTGAACATCATATCTACATCCAAGGGACATCGTAGTTCGACATCCAGATATGAACCGGATTTGCACGTCGAGTAGACGTCCAGATATGGTCCAGACTGACCGACGCAATTTAGACTTGATCTGCACGTCAGATAGGCGTCTCATGTTTGTTGGATATCCACCCTATCTCCCCTAAATACTTTTGAAAATTACTAATATCACAGAATTTAGGATGGATAGTATGCACATTGGGATGCAGGCTGAGAATTTATTAGCCAGTCGCTAATAGTATACATCAATGAACCAGAGTGAAGATTTTGCTTATGCGAATGATTTACTCGCAATGTAGAGGGTAACAATCTGCCATCTAAATAAGTAAAAAATACCAGCTGCTCTGAAAAAAGGCAATAATGGTCTGCCATCTGAAGATATAGCCTACTAGCCAGGAAAACTTCTTCGTTTACAGACATGACATAATGAAGCAGCAGCATGCTGGAATTCTCCGCAAATCTTTACCAGTACAACTCAAATTAGAAAACATGATTATAAGGTAACCGTTGAGAATCGAGCTAAATTAAATGATAGTTTTGAACACTGGATATGGCTGATTATGTAATTGCTCAAAAATTTATTTCAGATAATTTTTAACCAAAAAAAGTTATGGACTGCAGCTTTAACAGAAGCATTCAAGATAGAAATAATACAGAAATTGAATAATCAAATGTCAAAAAAATCACTACATAGTCTTTAGTGTATTAATTACAAATAAATGTATTATTAAAGTTGCAAAACTTATTCAGTCAAGGGTAGTGAATGATGTTGCTAAAAATAACATTGTGTGTGTTTGGTGAAATGTTTGGTATTTTATGAAATGTTTTTGTGGTTTGAGGTTCAAAAAATATTTTCCACATACTATACATTATTTTTGCTCCTCTATGGCCTCCCTTTCTGAAAAGTGTAAATTTTTACAAAGCTAATCATTCTGAAAAGCGAGGTGTGCTCTGATTAGCCTGTTATACCAGTTCGTTGTGATTGGCCGAATAGTTCAAGCATGTGACGGAAATGTTATGCCCTTTAACACACTGTGATGCCATGTCCCAGCGCGAAGAGACAAAAGCAATAAAACTCATTACAAATAAAGCATTTATTGCATCCAGTGGGGACATAATTACATATTATAATGACTTATATTGTATATTTATGCATTGTGTTGCGTATCGTGCCGCGTAAACATACATCCATTTGTCAGCATTTTTGATCGGAGAAACGGTGAACAACAAGCGCTACTCGTTTCCAACAGTTTTATCACCAATCATCGACTCATCCCTGAGATCGCCAGAACACCCAGGGCTATGCACTCTACCCAGCTAGGCGGAAGTTTTCGCAGGCGGCGTCGAGATCGTTAACAAAACCGGAAGCGCGGAGGTCTCAGAGCTAAGCCAAAGCTTACCAGAGGAGATAAAGCTTTGGATCATGTTTACACACACATTGATGGCGCTTACATCACCACCCCTCCGCAACCTCGGACAGTCTGATCACCTTTCTTTGTTTCTCACCGCTAAGTATTCATCCCTCATCAACCATGTGAAGCCACCAGTGAGGACCATCAAAGTGTAGCCAACTGGAGCAGACTCTTTACTTCAAGACGGATTTCAATACACGGACTGGAGTATGTTTGCTTCTCAGATTGCCTCGTCTCTGTCCTTAACGAGCTAAATGACTTTTATGCTTGCTTCAACAGCGACAGAAAGGAGATGGCCACCAAAATCACACCCTCAGCAGACCACCATCCTTTCAAACTCACCTCTACAAATGTCAACACTGCACTGAGACGGATAAACGCACACAAGGCTGCTGGGCCGGACGGCATTCCTGGATGTGTGCACCCTTACGAAAATTAACCATGGTTTTACTACAAATAAAACCAAAAAACCATGGTTACTGTAGTTAAACCATGGTAACCACAAATTTACCATGGTTTTGCTATATTAACCATAGTTTAACCATGGTATTTGTAGTAAATCTGTGGTTTTACAAATGGCAGTCAATACGCCAAAAAACCATGGGTTACTACAGTTTTACTATAACAAAACCATGGTTATTTTTCGTAAGGGCAGAGCAGCTTGCAAGTGTCTTCACAGACATGTTTAACCTGTCCCTCACCCAAGCAACTGTGCCATGTTTTAAATCCACATCCATTGTGCCAGTACTGAAACACTTCTCCCCAATGTGCCTGAATGACTATCGCCCCATAGCACTCACACCCATCATTATGAAGTGCTTTGAGCGACTGGTCCTAGCACACACCTCAAGGACTGTCTCCCACCCACACGGGACCCACACGGGACCCACACTAATTTGCCTACCGCAGAAATAGGAGCCTATAGTGTACATACACTTTTACATAATCCATCTGTATAGTATGTTCATAGTACATCTATCTGTATATCATGCTAATAGTATTTAAAATCTGTAAATTATGTCCATGATACTTATCTGTATAGTTATTGTACATTTGTAACATATTGTAGACATTGTATATTCTGTACTTACTGCTTATTGCACTTCTGGTTAGATGCTAACTGCATTTCGTTGCATTGTACCTTACATGTGCAGTGACAATAAAGTTGAATCTAATCTAATCTAAACACCTTAATCAATCCGATTGAGCTCCATCCGACTGAAATTTAGATAGGATGGATGGGGGTGGTTCATTCCTCTTCTGATACGATTGAGCGTGCATGTAAACACTCAATCGGATTGAACCACAAAACTTAATGGACTGTGCATGTGCAGTGATGCAGAAATAATGTAATGGCATGACACACGGAAGACGAAAGGAGGCAGTGTTATTTGATATCCTATTTTTTTTATTGTAAATCTACAGTGAGGAAAATTGTAGTAGCTGAGGCGAGCTGACTGATGTTATCAAGTACGCTTGATTAAAAAAAAGCATATCGGTGGCATATATGTGGCACATATGTGGCACATAAGCCGATTCAGATATATCTGCAACAGGCTCATATCAGCTGATAAAATCAGCAATGCAATAAATCGGTCGGTTACTTTTTTTTTTTTAGTAAAAAGATGCAGTATGTATTTTATTGTTTGTTTTTTTTGTTTTTTTAGTTGTTCCAGAGAACCAGTCATCTTACAGTTCATCAGTTGACCGCAGCACAGCAGCAACAGTACGCCCTTGCTACAGCCCAACAGCAACATCTTGGTAACATTATTACATTCAGACTTGTATTTTCATCCAGAGACACACTGTCTCCTATATCTTGTTTTCATCCATAACATTTTGTTTTGTTTTAAAAAGGTAAAAGAAGACACACTAAAAGTTCAGCAATTGAGTGTTTAATGGTTTAATTTCATTGTGCAGGCCATCTTTTAAATGAATATGGCTTGTTGTTCCAGTAGGCCTTGCACCTGCATTTGTGCCAAACCCTTACATCATCAATGCTGCCCCCCCTGGAGCAGACCCTTACACCACTGCAGGATTAGCAGCAGCTGCAACACTTGCAGGTATACACATGTACACGCTTTATAAATATCAAGTATGTTATAGACAATCCTAAGATCTTTAATATGGAGTCCTCAGTTTAAAGCTCGTGTTTTTCCATAGGTCCAACTGTAGTCCCTCCTCAGTACTATGGAATGCCATGGGGTCTGTATCCAGCCAACCTTTTCCAACAATCGGCTGCAGCCAGTCATTCCACCAACCAGCAGGCTTCCAGTCAGGGTCCAGGACCAGGACAACAGGTTGATGACGGTCTCAACATACAAACCCGATTCCAAAAAAGTTGGGACACTGTACAAATTGTGAATAAAAACAGAATGCAATGATGTGAAAGTTTCAAATTTCAATATTTTATTCAGAATACAACATAGATGACAGATCAAATGTTTAAACTGAGAAAGTGTATTATTTTAAGGGAAAAAATAAGAAATTTTGTGGCATCAACACATTTCAAAACAGTTGGGACAAGACCATGTTTACCACTGTGTGGCATCTACTCTTTTATAACAGTCTGCAAACGTGTGGGGACAGAGGAAAAAAGTTGCTCAAGTTTAGGAATAGGAATGTTGTCCCATTCTTGTCTAATACAGGCTTCTAGTTGCTCAATTGTCTTAGGTCTTCTCGGTCACATCTTCCTCTTTATGATGTGCCAAATGTTTTATATGGGTGAAAGATCTGGACTGCAGGCTGGCCATTTGAGTACCTGGATCCTCCTCCTATGAAGCCATGATGTTGTAATTGATGCATTATGTGGTCTGGCATTGTCATATTGGAAAATGCAAGGTCTTCCCTGAAAGAGACAACGTCTGGATAGGAGCATGTGTTGTATTAGAACTTGGATATACCTTTCAGCATTGATGGTGCCCATGCCACATGCACTCATGCAACCCCATACCATCAGAAATGCAGGGTTCTGAACTGAGCGCTGATAACAACTTGGGTTGTCCTTGTCCTCTTTACTCTGGATGACATGGCATCCCAGTTTTCCAAAAAGAACTTCAAATTTTGATTCGTCTGACCATAGAACAGTTTTCCACTTTGCCACAGTCCATTTTAAATGAACCTTGGCCCAGAGAAAACGCCTGCGTTTAGATATGGCTTCTTTTTTGACCTATAGAGCTTTAGCTGGCAACAGCAAATGGCACTGTGGATTGTGTTCACCGACAATTTCTGGAAGTATTCCTGAGCCCATCTTGTGTTTTCCATTACATTAGCATTCCTATATGTCACAAAGTGCTGTCTAAGGGCCCAAAGATCACGGGCATCCAGTATGGTTTTCCAGCCTTGAACCTTACGCACAGAGATTGTTCCAGATTCTCTGACTCTTTGAATGATATTATGCACTGTAGATGATGATAGCTTCAAATATTTTTGCAATTTTTCTCTGAGAAACTCCTTTCTGATATTGTTCCACTATTTTTTTGTCGCAGCATTGGGGGAATTGGTGATCCTCTGCCCATCTTGACTTCTGAGAGACACTGCCACTCTGAGAGGCTCTTTTTATACCCAATAATTTTGCCAATTTACCTAATAAGTTACAAATCGGTCCTCCAGCTGTTCCTTATGTACATTTAACTATTCTGGCTTCTTATTGTTACCTGTCCCAACTTTTATGGAATGTGTAGCTCTCATGAAATCCAAAATGAGCCAATATGTGTCCTCTTATTTGACATTAAATTTCTCACTTTTAACATTTGATATGTTATTTATTAGGGGTGTAAGAAAATTGTTTCACGTTGGCAAGACTGTATCAGTTCTCAAAAACGAAATATCGATATTTAAAAAAATTGAGTTTACACCCTGATTGCTAGATGGCAATCTTTATCTCTGAACGATGGTTAGAGTAACAGGAAGTACTAGCATTAGGGCCGCCACTAATGTTTTCAATAATATCGCTTCTAGTAATGGAGGGTGAAATAATTGACACTGTTCCTGGTTCGGTGTACAAAGCCGAAGTTTTCCGTCTTTTGGGCTTTTGTGGTAACCTCCACCGCGAGACTGTGGCCTCACACACAGTCTACAGTTACCACACACACAAACCTGGAGATTGAGGTGGACAAAAACCAACACACACCAACCTGAACCTGGAGATGATAATAATATAATGTCTAGTCTGGTGGCTGTGATATATATAAACCTACCAACGTCTGTTGACATGATTTTTGGAATGACTGATCGCGAGATGAAAAAAATGACGTTTTAGTCGCATAACATCGGTTAATGGAAACGCCATCATTTCGCAATAGTTGTTTATCGATATTACGAAGAAAAAAAAACACAAAAGTTTCGCGCGAATCTGTAATGGAAACGCGACAACGCTTAACATAGACTAACTTCTCAGAGTTATGTTGAGCAACAGTGTTCATTACTAACCATTAAACTCCGAATTGATTCTGGAATCTTTGCTGGGGGAATAAGCATTAAGCACCGGCAACAATCCATCCTCTAACTAACGCATGCTCATGTTTTGATTCAGAGTGTTTTCGAAGAGGAGGGGTTAGTCGCGCGTGCCTCCGTTGTCAGTTTGTGAGAGGGAGGGAGCAAGCAGCGCACAGCTCTACAATAAAATACAATTGTACCCATATTAAATTGTTTAAAAATCTGAATCAATCCGTGGCGGTCAACTTTGATATTGTGGTGGGTCGCCACAAATTAATGAATGTATGGGAAACCCTGCACTCACACTAACTTCTGGTTTCGTCTGGTCAGAGGAGAACTGGCCCCCCAACTGAGCCTGGTTTCTCCCGAGGTTTTTTTCTCCATTTTGTCACCGATGGAGTTTCGGATCCTTGCCGCTGTTGCCTCTTGCCGCTTGCTTAGTTGGGGTAACTTCATCTACAGCGATATCGTTGACTTGATTGCAAATAAATGCACAGACACTATTTTACTGAACAGAGATGACATCACTGAATTCAATGATGAACTGCCTTTATCATTTTGCATTATTGACACACTGTTTTCCTAATGAATGTTGTTCAGTTGCTTTGACGCAATGTATTTTGTTTAAAGAGCCAGTAAGATGAAAATTCTAAGCTTCCTATCACTGTTTATAAGTCCTGTACAACAGGTTTAAATCCATCCAAGGTTAAAAAACATTGTCATTTTGGCAAAATATCATTTTAAAATTACCTCAATTCTCAGAGATCCCCAAACGGTTCGCGCAAAGCTGTTCAAAAGATTCAGTTTCCTTAAACCCCACCTTTCGGTAGCATACTGTGTTCTGATTGGTCAACTAACATAGTCAGGTTTGATTGGTTGTTCTGCACACAACTTCACGGTAAACAATGCGTTAGCATCTTTTTGGGGTGAATTATGTCTTATTCCTCTCATCGTGAAGCAAACAGTAAAATAAAAAACTTGAACTGTCTCGCTGCTTTTTCTTCTGTGTGGGCATATTCAAGCCGCGCGCTTCAGTTTGAATCTGAATAGCGCGTTCAGCGCGGGGGCGTGGTCACATTAGATATAATGAAGTGAGACGTGAAAGATTGGACATCACGTTGTTTTCATATGGATTACTTTATCACAGAATATCTGTTTTCGGCAGCACTTGTTTAGTTTTAAAGCAGACATGTCAAGCTTTCTATAGATATATCTCTCTTGTCTCTTAGTTGAGTTACACTTCATTTTAATGACGTGTTTGTAAATGAAGATCAGCGCCGACTTTTTCGTGGGTTATCAGGGGAAAATGACTCATAACGCGTATCCGCGTTAATCGACTCCAGAGGGTTTTAACATATAACTGTTAGTGCTAGCGCGACATACTGATAAGACGCTTGGGAGAAAACAAACACATAACTTCATAATCATACTTTGCGTTGTGATTCGGAGATGCTTGTTGGTCTAAATAAAGTTGGTAATGAACTCTCTTTTATGGCCAAACGTCTTAAAACTCACCGAGATTAGGAAAGCAGTCATCAGTGAAATGCCATTGGTTCTTCTGATCTTCATTCTTTGGCAGTGAAAATAAAGCAAACTTGGCTTTACAATTAAAAACACACTGTCTTCTCGACATGATGCTGTCACACCAACCAGAGCGTCTGTGTGGGGGGTGGGGCAGGTCAGAGTTCCGTTTCTCCCATGACGGTAGGCGGAGATTATTATGCAAAGTGTCCCTAGTGACGTACATAGAGATGGGCAAAAGATTTGAAATCTATAACGACTCGTTTCAGCGATTCAGAGTCGACTCCTTACTTTAGAAGCCAATAACTTTATAAATCGTGTACTTTTTGGTTTAATTACTTTGCACATTGTTTACACTGATGGACAGCTACATCATACACTGTAATGCAGGTAATTTTTGATTTCCCATCTGTGTGGCTCTTTAAAGCACTATATAAATAAAGGTGACTTGACTCACAGAAAACAATAGATTGACTTAAATTTTCTAAGACACTTTTTTTATTTGTAAAAGTCATATGCGAGTAGGCATCAACTATCATAAATATATCATTGGGATTTACACCTGAGAAGACAAAGGCCCGCATAATTAGCTGCATAATGAACCATTCAGTCAGGTGTGTGACTGAGAGGGAAGAGTTACAAGAATGAATGTGAGGGCAAAATAAATGTATAGATTTTTATGTTTGTAGCTTATTTAGAATTTTTTAATTAATCCCACAAAATAATTTTATATTCACTTGTGAGTGTAGTTAAAAGCTGAATTTTTAGCATCATTGCTCCAGTCACACTGATTTTCTACAAAAAAAATATATGTATATGTGTATATATATATATATATATATATATATATATATATATATATATATATATATATATATATATTTTTTTTTTTTTTTTTTAAATTGTTACATTTCCTTGTATTTGTTACATTTATATTATTTACATCATGCTTTTGGCTGAGTGAACTGAACCTGGAATTCTTTAGGCAATCAAAGATGGATCTTTAATTTCTTTCCAGTTTAATAATATTTAGCAATGTTAATAGAAATGGCCAGGATTTGGGTGCTTGGATGATTTGCACATAACCTCTGTCCAACTGGTTGGTCTCTGAGCAGTTTATCTAAAAACAATATATTATTGCCTATGGACCCAAAGACTTTATATAAAACATCAATGTTATGTCATATGTCAGATAGATACCTCAACTGAATATAAAATCATAGCAACAGATTCTCAGTTAGTATGATGGCAATAAGTAACAACTCCTCAAATCAACAACAAATGTAAAAATAGTTGTAAATGATGCAATGTATAACAATAATTTTTGTTTTAATACAGTGTTTGTTTTATATATATATATATATATATATATATATATATATATGTATATATATATATATATATATATATATATATATATATATAAAACATCAAAGTACACAAATATATAGGCATACGACCCAGGGCCGGCGGCAAGAGGTTGTTGTCGATTCTGCTTCTGCAAGGCCTTATTAGCAACCTGCCTTATCATCCAGCACCACCTACTCCATCTGACATCACGCAAACACCGGTTGGCTTAAACTCTGTGATTAGGGCCAATGAGGCGAAATTTTTAAATCTACATGTGCTGCCTTCAGCTTTTTTAAAAGGTAAATTATGCATTTAATTTATGTAAGCTTAAATGTGAAGTGTGGCTATTAGAATGTTATTAGCATATAATTGTCAATATGTTTTGTTTTTGTTGTGACATGATTATGGTAATACTGATTAGTTTGTGATTTTCTTCTCTTTTATATGGGGAATGAGCTGACAGTTTGTACTAGCTGAATGGGTGTCCACTTGCACGGTATTGGTTGGTTTTATGCCTTGTTTTTGCATGTTATTGTTGTTGATTGCGTGCCCCCATATTGGAAGCCGTGTGCCACCATTAGTTATGGTCTGGAGCTTGCTCTGATATGACCACATGAATTTTAAGAATCATATGCTTCTTTGTTCTTTTAGATAAATTGTTCAAAATGGTTTGACCAAACTGTTAAAGGTTATTTACAAATCATCCAAACACCTGATTCATTTATAATATTATGACTAAGTAGTAGGGCTGCACGATATTGGGAAAAAATGACATTGCAATATTTTATTTTTCAGCGATATATATTGCGATATAAAATCTAATTTACAAACAAAAATGGGGTGAGCACACTTCCATTCTCATTTTAAATTATTTAAACATCGACACCATTGTGACAATTGATTGATATGCGTGAGGGAGAGAGAGCAAGACACCGCTCGTGTTGTTTGAAGATGGTGAGCGTGCAGCCGGGGCTCTCTCTCTCTCTCTCTCCATCTGTTTCTCTTTCTCGCGCGCTCGCGCTCTCTCTCTCACATGCTCTTTCACGCGCGCTCTCTCTCTCTGCCCTGTCAAAACTTTCACTCTATGATGGTTAAGCTGTGCAGTTAATCGGTGAATCACATTCGTCAAGGGCCGGGGAGCAGCTGGCCCGTACAGTTAACGAATAAGGGATCAACTATGACAACCTACATCGCACATCCTGCGATGTGACTATCGTGGATTCATACATCGCAATATCAATGCTTAAACGACACATCGTGCAGCCCTACTAAGTAGTATTAAATTGTAAAGAAATTACAGATCCATCTTTAAAATCTGATTGTTTGATAACTTTTGACAACGTTTAATTCAGGTGTGAAAATAATATCTATAGTGATGAGCACAGAGAGATTTGAGTGTGCAAAAGACAGTTTGAGTGAGAGGAGAGACACATTTCAAGTGTGCAGAATATATCTGAGAGCAACGGAAATCTGTGCGCGAGTGGAGAGATTCACGCTCTCACATTGTATTAATGTACTTTCGTGCAACAATAATGTTTTATAAAATTTTTCAGTAAAATAATTCCATATATATATGAATAGACAATGTTGTAAATTATGTTGTGCCATATTTCATTTTAGGTGTTTTTACAGTGTTGCGCAGTTTAACTAATCACACACAATTCTGTTGAGTTAACGGATGCAATGACAAAACAGAAGCATTCAGATGAGTCCTCGCTGAAATTTATCAGTTTTGTTGAGTGCGCTCACTGAATGAATTCAGTACAAAGCAGTACTTTGATGACACACACTGATCTATCTAATCAGCACTACTTCAAATCGAACACATCTAAGTGCAGTCTTCATCAAGTTTGCATGCTACAGTGTTGCCAAGTCTGTGGTTTAAGGAACCCCTCCATAAAACGTGTATTTTACCCCCTGGAATACCAGTAAACCCCCTTTTGAAATGCTATTGGGCTAGTTTTGAATAGTAATTGGGAGGTTTTGTTTTGAAAACCTGGCTACCCTGGCATGCTGTGCGCTGAAATGTTTTAAGGCGTATATAATATGAACGTACTTCAAAACAGCACATTGAAATTACTCCAGCAGTAACAGTGTTACAGTGTTGCATTTTATCACTGAAAACTATGATCTTAAAATTGTATATATATATATATATATATATATATATATATATATATATAAAAAATAAGGTAATATAAAAAAATTATAATAATTTTGTAATTGTTTTAATGCATTTCTGTGATGGTTTCTAATTTTTTTATTTTTTTATTTTTTTTTAAGCAGGGTAACGATACCCATACTGTGCTGCACACTATTGACAATATCAAGCTGAAGCTTGACTTTGCAAAATTAAAATTGCAAATCAATTCACAGTCGCAATCGCAATATCTGTCAAAAAAAAATTGCAATTAGATATTTTCTCCCAATTACATAGCCCTATTTTCCAGCAGGATTTGGCACCTAAAGTTGGTTAAATGACCTTGGTGTTGGTATGCTTGACTGGCCAGCAAACTCACCAGACCTAAACCCCATAGATAATCTATTGTCAAGAGGAAAATCAGAAAAAAAAATGCAGATGAGCTGAAGGCCACTGTCAAAGAAACCTGGGCTTCCATACACCCTCAGCAGTGCCACAAACTGATCATCTCCATGCCACGCCAAATTGAGGCAGTAATTAAAGGAAAAGGTGTGACTACCAGTTTTGAGTACATGTACAGTAAATGAACATGCAGGTCCTTCTCAAAAAATTAGCATATTGTGATAAATTTTATTATTTTCCACAATGTAATGATAAAAATTTAACTTTCATGTATTTTAGATTCATTGCACACCAACTGAAATATTTCAGGTCTTTTATTGTTTTAATACTGATGATTTTGGCATACAGCTTATGAAAACCCAAAATGCCTGTCTCAAAAAATTAGCATATCATGTAAAGGTTCTCTAAACAAGCTATTAACCTAATCATCTGAATCAACTAATTAACTCTAAACACCTGCAAAAGATTCCTGAGGCTTTTAAAAACTCCCAGGCTGGTTCATTATTCAAAAATGCAATCATGGGTAAGACTGCTGAC
This sequence comes from Carassius gibelio, assembly GCF_023724105.1. Lineage (NCBI taxonomy): Eukaryota > Metazoa > Chordata > Actinopteri > Cypriniformes > Cyprinidae > Carassius > Carassius gibelio. The sequence goes on from NC_068415.1 coordinate 28,490,189, forward strand.
CAGAAGGCCATCATTGACACCCTCAAACGAGAGGGTAAGACACAGAAAGAAATTTCTGAACGAATAGGCTGTTCCCAGAGTGCTGTATCAAGGCATCTCAGAGGGAAGTCTGTGGGAAGGAAAAATTGTGGCAAAAAACGCTGCACAACGAGAAGAGGTGACCGGACCCTGAGGAAGATTGTGGAGAAGGACTGATTCCAGACCTTGGGGGACCTGCGGAAGCAGTGGACTGAGTCTGGAGTAGAAACATCCAGTGCCACCGTGCACAGGCGTGTGCAGGAAATGGGCTACAGGTGCCGCATTCCCCAGGTCAAGCCACTTTTGAACCAGAAACAGCGGCAGAAGTGCCTGACCTGGGCTACAGAGAAGCAGCACTGGACTTTTGGACAAATTTTGCATGTCATTGGGAAATCAAGGTGCCAGAGTCTGGAGGAAGACTGGGGAGAAGGAAATGCCAAAATGCCTGAAGTCCAGTGTCAAGTACCCACAGTCGGTGATGGTCTGGGGTGCCATGTCAGCTGCTGGTGTTGGTCCACTGTGTTTTATCAAGGGCAGGGTCAATGCAGCTAGCTATCAGGAGATTTTGGAGCACTTCATGCTTCCATCTGCTGAAAAGCTTTATGGAGATGAAGATTTCGTTTTTCAGCACGACCTGGCACCTGCCCACAGTGCCAAAACCACTGGTAAATGGTTTACTGACCATGGTATTAATGTGCTCAATTGGCCTGCCAACTCTCCTGACCTGAATCCCATAGAGAATCTGTGGGATACTGTGAAGAGAAAGTTGAGAGACGCAAGACCCAACACTCTGGATGAGCTTAAGGCCGCTATCGAAGCATCCTGGGCCTCCATAACACCTCAGCAGTGCCACAGGCTGATTGCCTCCATGCCACGCCGCATTGAAGCAGTCATTTCTGCAAAAGGATTCCCGACCAAGTATTGAGTGCATAACTGAACATAATTATTTGAAGGTTGACTTTTTTTGTATTAAAAACACTTTTCTTTTATTGGTCGGATGAAATATGCTAATTTTTTGAGACAGGCATTTTGGGTTTTCATGAGCTGTATGCCAAAATCATCAGTATTAAAACAATAAAAGACCAGAAATATTTCAGTTGGTTTGCAATGAATCTAAAATATATGAAAGTTTAATTTTTATCATTACATTATGGAAAATAATGAACTATCGAAATATGCAAATTTTTTGAGAAGGACCTGTACTGAACAATTCACAAAAACTATTTTTTTTATTGGTCTTATGAAGTATTCTAATTAGTTGAGATAGTGAATTGGTGGGTTTTCGTTACATGTGAGAGCCTCTCTCATATCAGTACGTGCACTCAGTCGCTGTAGCACGCAGTGCCACTATGCTAGGGTTTAGCAAAATAAATCGTCATAAAATCACGATTTGAGCGTGAGCGATTTCTAAACCTGACCTCCCGAAGTATGTTATCCGATCCAATCAGAATGCATTGCGCCTAGCGCGAGAACAGAAGAGACTGGGCATATGCCTAACTCCAGGTTCACACACTGTCTGTGATGCGCCTTTTTTCTGAGCCCATGTTAACGGATCAGAGCGTTCACACTGCACACGGTAAGAGGCTAGAAATAAAAACGTGCGAAAATAATTAATATCTAGCACATGAACATAGAGAGAGTTGTGAGTGCACAGGACGCAGTTTAAGTGAGAGGAGACACGTTTTAAGTGCACACACTCTCTCCGCGCAGCGTGTATCTGAGCAAGCACGTCTGGTTTTGTGACAGAGCAAATGAAATCTGCGTGCGAACAGAGAGATTCGTGCTCATGCATTATTTTATTGTGCTTTCGCGTTATTTTATTGCGCTCTCGCTGCTGACCGCATACACATACTGCACACTGCAAACACCTGAGGCCAATAAACCATTAATAAAACATTCAAATGAATGACTGCTAGTTGATCCAGAAAAATCTTCAATCGGTACAGCCCAGCGTTATACAGAGGCAAGATGAAAACAGAAAATACCATCTAAATGTTTCTAAAGATATGTTCCCCTCAGACATGGCCTACATTCATATAAACTCCTACCTGTAAATGAATTGCAATTGTTTAGCATCTCATCCGATTTGAAATGTCACATATTTGAATTGATTTTCAACCAGCTCACAGTAAATCGTTTCATCCCTGTGTTCAATCTGCAGCGACACACTGCTTGTGTCCAACAGTGTAGTGCTCATTATTTTAAATCCATCCAACTCAGGCTGACATTACTAAAAATTAATAGTTAATGAAACACACACATAGCATTAGAGGCTAGTGGTTTACTTCAAGTAACTCTTCCATCTCCCAATCCAGGTGATTCGTGCAGGGACCAGTCAGCGACCTTTGACCCCTGGCCAGAGCCAACAGAGTCAGCAGGAGTCCCTTGCTGCAGCTGCTGCAAACCCAGCGCTGGCCTTCACAGGCATGCCAGGTGAGTTATGCTTTGACATTCTTTACCTCTTTTAACTTGTGCAGGTAGTCTTGGGTTGGTTGTTCCTTAAATCATTGGCTGTGCTTCATTTCTGTTCATCTGTGTGATTTGTTTATGTGTTCTGGGAATCAGAAGAAATGTGTGTTTTTGGCCATTAACAGTTCCAGCGACTTCCAGTGATCACCCAGAAAAGTTCATGGTCATGCTGATTCACATGCAATTTCTAGCTAGTTTGGGATAATTGAAGGCAGATACTTATGGACTTTGCATTGAGTGGCTTTTCATGCTAAATAACTAATATGTCACATTCTCTGGGGTCTTGCCTAAATTTTCACAACTACTAAATAGTGGTGGAATGATACATGTATTTGTACCGAAGTGAGTTGCGCACTTGAAAACAAAGCCCACTAGACAGTGACCATGTGCTGACTCTCAGGCTTGTGCACACAACTGTTTGGGAAATGGAGCTTTGTGCTTGTGTATCCTACCTCCCTCATTTGGCACAATTCCAAATATTCCATAATATTTCCATTTTTTGCGATGTAACATTTGAATGCTAAACTATTATTTATTATGTAAATTATAGGTTGTGTTCTTCAGTTCCAATCACTGTAATTTATTTTTTTAAAGTACCAACTGTTAGCAATGCTGGAACTGATGTTTTGTGTTTGAGTTCTGTGTGTTTGTGCCTGTATGTTTGTGTGTGTGCATGTGCGTGTTTCCTTATACCAACAGAATCAACAATATAATATATATATATATATATATATATATATATATATATATATATATATATATATATATATATAAAACATAATGTAATATTTAGTATTTTCACATATAGGTTGAAAATAATAATTCGAAATTGAGCATAGATTTTCTTTTTTCCTGTTGTACCGAAATTGTATTGAACCATGACCCCCGACCTCCACATCTGTGTATTGTTCCACCCCCTACCACTAAAATTTAAACATGGAGGCAGAACTGTCTGATTATTGATTTGTAAATCTTTTTATCACTGAAATGCATGTTCACAGTGCTTTTGTGCTCATTTTGGCAGTACTTAAGTCTGTCATGCCCCTCACGTTAATCCTTAATTAGCGAGTGCGACAAGATTTTAGCGAAATCAGTCAGTTGTTACGGATCACTCAAGAGACAGAGGTGTAACAGATGAAGATGTTATTTATTAAAGACACAAGCAGAGGAGCAGGTAGTGAGGAGTGGATGGGTGTTGGGATCCATGCCGGGAAGGTAGTGACCTCGAGAAGGGAAGGTGAACCACACACACGCACTGTAGGGGAATTGAGGACTTTGGAGGTAATCCTTAGAGAGAAGGTAGAAGAGGAGTCTTCGGAGGTAATCCTTAGAGAGAAGGTAGAAGAGGAGTCTTCGGAGGTAATCCTTAGAGAGAAGGTAGAAGAGGAGTTAGTCCTAATAGTTAGCACACAGGAATGATCTTGTTGCGAACGTGACCGGACCCTGACTGAGTGCGTGTGTGTGGCTTTTGTGGTGTAGCGATGATGAGTGGGTGATGAGGAGCAGGTGGTGATGATTCAGTATTCAGGTGAGGGTGTGCGCTGTGATTGTGTGGAGGTAGAACCTAGCGTGTTTGTAACGGTACCCCCCTCCCCAGGGCCCGCTCCTGAGGGCCGGGGACCCCGACAACGTGGTGGGCGTCCTCTTCCCTTGGAGCTGGTCGGTTGGGGTGAATGGAGTGGAAGGTATCCAGCAAGGCGGGATCCAAGATGTCCTTGCGTGGGACCCAGGAACGTTCCTCTGGACCGTATCCTTCCCAGTCCACTATTATTCCAGCTGCCCACCACGCCGCCGGGAATCCAGGATGTCCTTGACCGAATAGGCTGCGCCGTCATCTAGGAGGAGAGGAGGGGGGGCTTCCGTCTCGCCAGGTTCTGTGGATGGAAGAACAGAGGGATGGTGAGGTTTCAGGAGTGAGACATGGAATGTGGGGTGAATCCGGTATTCAAGTGGAAGCTGGAGTTTGTAGGTGTCTGGATTGATCTGCTGGGTGATTGTGAATGGGCCATTGAACCTGGGACTAAGCTTGCGGCAGGGTAGACGCAGGTGGATGTTCCTGGTAGACAGCCAGACCTTCTGACCGGGTTGGTACTGGGGGGCCTCGGACCGGCGAAGGTCGGCTGCCGTCTTGCGTCTACAGAGCGCCCGTTGAAGCTGGTGATGGGCCGCGTCCCAGGCCCTCTCGCTCTCCCGGAACCAATAGTCGAGTCGACAGCGGTAACATCAGAGGGCTCTCCAGACCAGGGGAATAGAGGTGGCTGGTAGCCGAGTACGCACTGGAAGGGTATGAGTATGGTGGTGGATTGACGGAGGGAGTTCTGTGCGTACTCGGCCCACCCCAGGAATTGGTTCCAGGAGTTCTGGTGGCCGTGACAGAAGGTATGGAGGAATAATCCGATCTCCTGGACCTTTCTTTCCGTCTGCCCATTAGACTGTGGGTGATAGCTGGAGGACAGGCTGCTGGCCAAACCTAGGAGGGAGTGAAACGCTCTCCATACCCGGGAGATGAACTGGGGACCCCGATCCGACACGATGTCCTCTGGGATGCCGAAGTACCTGAAGATGGTTAAACATCAGTTCTGCCGTTTCCATGGCAGTGGGGAGACCCTTCAGAGGAAGAAGACGACAAGCTTTAGAAAATCTATCCACAATAATTAGAATACATGTGTTGTCAGAGGGTGGAAGGTCCGTAGTGAAATCCACCCCTAGGTGTGACCACGGGCGATTTTGAACGGGCAGAGGATGGAGTTTGCCAGATGGTAGATGGCGAGGACTCTTGGACATGGCGCAGCTGGTACATCCACTCACATACCTTCTGACATCCGAGGCCATGTTGGGCCACCAGAAGCATTCCCGTAGCAACGAGAGGGTTTCATTGACCCCCGGGTGACCAGTGCCAAGTGATGTATGGGTGGAGTGGATGAGTGGAGTGCGCCGTGTCCTGGGGATGAACTGGTGTCCTGGTGGGCAACCCGGCGGGGTGTTGTTAGGAGCTTCTGCAGGAGGTAGAGTCTCTGCTGACCAGGTGATAGGGGCGACTATGACCTTGTCCTGGAGGATGGGTTCTGGATTTTCTGACCTTTCTTCGGGTGCGTAACATCTGGATAGAGCATCGGCCTTTACGTTTTTTGCCCCTGGGCGGTAGGAGATGGAGAACTGGAAGCGGGTGAAGAATAACGCCCAGTGGGCTTGTCTGGGGTTGAGTCTCTTGGCTGCTCTAAGGTATTCCAGGTTCTTGTGGTCAGTGAGAACTTGAAACTGATGTTTGGCTCCCTCCAGCCAATGTCTCCACTCCTCTAGGGCAAGCTTGATGGCAAGTAGCTCCCTATTCCCGATGTCATAGTTAACCTCCGCCGGGTTGAGTTTCCTGGAGAAGAAGGCACATGGATGGAGGCGGCTGGGCGTCCCCTGCTGCTCTGATAGGACCGCTCCCACTCCGGTGGTTGAGGCGTCCACTTCCACAATGAATGGTTCGGGGTTTGGATGCACGAGGAGTGGGACGGTCGTGAAGGCTCGCTTTAGGGCCTGGAAGGCTTCGGTGGCGGCAGGAGTCCATGACAGGGATTTGGGCTTCTGACGAAGGAAGTTGGTTAGAGGGCTGGTGATAGTACTAACATTCTGAATGAATCGTCTATAAAAGTTGGCGAAGCCAAGGAATCGCTGCAGTTCCTTAATAGTGGTAGGAATGGGCCAGTCCCTGACTGCGCTTACCTTCCCCTTGTCCATCCGGATGCCACTGCGGTCGATGGTATATCCAAGGAACTGGACTGAGGGTTGATGGAATGAACACTTCTCTGCTTTCAGTTAGAGCTGGTAGTCCCTCAGGCGTTGCAGGACCTCTGCAACGTGGCGCTGATGTTCTGCCAGGCTCCGGGAGTATATCAAGATGTCATCGATATAGACTAGGACGAACTGGTGGAGGAAATCCCGGAGCACCTCATGTATGAAGTCCTGGAATATGGAGGGGGCGTTTACAAGTCCATACGGCATGACACAGTACTCATAATGACCAGTAGGGGTGATGAAGGCGGTCTTCCACTCGTCCCCCTCGCTGATGGAGGTAATCCTTAGAGAGAAGGTAGAAGAGGAGTTAGTCCTAATAGTTAGCACACAGGAATGATCTTGTCGCGAACGTGACCGGACGCTGACTGAGTGCGTGTGTGTGGCTTTTGTGGTGTAGCGATGATGAGTTTGGTGATGAGGAGCAGGTGGTGATGATTCAGTATTCAGGTGAGGGTGTGCGCTGTGATTGTGTGGAGGTGGAACCTGGCGTGTTTGTAACATCAGTAGCTGTGACAGAAATACTAAAAACATAATTATTTCTTGTTGGCTCAAAATAGTGCACCACCTTTAAATGTCTTGTTAAAGGGTGAAATTGAAATGTATTTATTTTTTCGAATGAAAATTCGTCCATCATCTACTTACCCTTGAAGGCAAGGCAAGGCAAGTTTATTTATATAGCACATTTCGTACACATTGGTAATTCAAAATGCTTTACATAAAAGTAAGTAAAATAATCATAAAAATAAAAAATAATCACAAAAAATAAAACAAGGAATTTAAAAACATTGAAAATGATTTAAAAATATATTTATAATAAATGTAAAACATAATTTCAGGTTGCATAAAATACAGTGCAATCACTTTGGACATTGCACAGTGCTCGTTCAATAAATGCACAGCTAAACAGATGAGTTTTGAATCTAAATTTAAAAGTGGCTAATATTTTAGCACATCTGATCTCTTCTGGAAGCTGATTCCAACTGTAGGTGAAATAACTAAAAGCGGACTCCCCTTGGTTTTTTATGAACACTTTGTATTTCTAACTAATTCTTGCCTAATGATCTGAGTGCTCCGTTAGCTTTATATTTAGTGAGCATATCTTCAATGTTTTTCGGTCCTAGGTCATTGAGTGATTTATAAGCAAGTAAAAGTACTTTAAAATCAATCCTAAATGTAGCTGGAAGCCAGTGTAAGGACCTGAGGACTGGTGTGATATGCTCAGATTTTCTGGTTCTAGTCAGAATCCTGGCAGCAAGTGTGTCAAGATAGCAGGTAGACGATTTTAGATGCTGCACTATTTCTTCCAACGTTTTGCTATCAATTGCTTTTAAAAATAGACATAGTATTTCTTTTTGATATTGCGGTTGAATCTCTCTAACCTCTGCATAACTTGACAATGTGCTAATCGCCTTTCTGATATTATTGATCTTCTCAGAAAAGAAAGAAGCAAACTCATTGCATTTGCTGTCAGAGAGCATTTCACTGGGAGTCTGATTTTGGGGTATTGTCAGTCTCTCAACAGTAGCAAAAAGAGTGCAAGTGTTAAGTTAGTTTATAAGGTTTGAGAAGAATCTCTGTCTAGCTGTGGCTAGTTCCACACTGAAAGCATGAAGGCTATCTTTATAGATGCTATAGTGAATTTAAAGTTTTGTCTTCCACCACATCCACTCAGGTTTTCTGCATTGTCTTTTCATACTCTGAACTGCTGTTGATTTTCTCCAAGCTGATTTCTGTCTGCCAGACTTCTTTCTGACTATTTCAGGAGTGATATTATCAATAACATTCTTAACTTTTGAGTTACAGGAATCAAAGAGAAGATCAGCAGGGTCTACAGTAATGCTTGGTGTTAAAGATATAGCCTCCATAGATATAGCCTTTTCATTAATGCATCTCTTTCTGACAGAGACCGATCTAGACTCAGTAGTAGCAGAGATCAATATATCAAAGAAATCCAGAAGTGATCAGATAGTGCTACATCTTTAATAACAATGGATGAAATGTTTGGACCTCTACTGATGATTAAATCTTTTTTATCAGGTCAAAAGTGTTATAATTTGTTTTGTAGTTTTCTTTTTGGCAGTAACTATGTGAATATTAAAATCCCCTGCAAAAGCAAAACAGTCAACTCTGAGAAAATCAGTGAAAACATTTCTGTGAACTCTTTAAAAAAGACTGGAGAGTATTTTGGAGGCCTGTAAATAATGATATACAGAATGCGTAAATCAACTAGATATTCAGAAGACAAGTAATGACCAAAGGACACTTGTTTGCATTGATAGGCATCTTTAAATAGAGCAGCTCCACTTCCACCTCTCCTAACAGTCAAGTCAACTTTATTTATATAGCGCTTTAAACAAAGAAGATTGCGTCAAAGCAACTGAACAACATTAATTAGGAAAACAGTGTGTCAATAATGCAAAATGACAGTTTAAGGCAGTTCATCATTGAATTCAGTGATGTCATCATCTCAGTTCAGTTTAAATAATATCTGTGTTAGAGCTGTAATGGGGCCCTAAAAGTTAGGCCCGACAGGACCCGAGCCCGACAGGTTTCGGCCCAAAACTGACAAGTAAAATTTTAAATTAAGATAGGTATTTGGCAATAACAAAATTAAGATAAAGGCTCTGCCGGATTTGCTTCGCCACTAGCAAATGATATTTAATCAAAGAATAATGCCAACATTAGCGTATATACTCTTGTCAACATTATGCATTTAAAACTCAATGAATATTTAGTTATCATTTAAACAACCTTTACACACAGAGATTATGCTAGCCTACATGTTTTAGTGGAGGAAAATGATTGAATCCTCTGTAGATGTCAACGCATTCCTGTGCTCACTGATGGTGTGCCATTATTCACTCATTAATCTCATTATAAACATTGTCAAAACATTTCCACACCTGCTGGTGCAACCAAAACATAATCGCCAGAGGCAAGTCTCCGTCACACCTACTCAGCATCCATTTTCGCATATTTCTTGCGCTAATCAGAACACATCAAATGAACGCTCTTTACCTCGCAAACCGGAGCGCAAGCCCGAGCCCAGCCTAAGCCCGCGTAAGATGATATCAATGAAGCCTGAACCCGTCGGGTCCCGTCGGGTTAGGGCAAAGATCTTCAGCTCTAATCTGTGTAATAATTTGCAATCAAGTCAACGATGTCGCTGTAAATGAAGTGACCCCAACTAAGCAAGCCAAAGTCGACAGCAGCAAGGAACCAAAACTCCATCGGTGACCGAAAGGAGAAAAAACCTTGGGAGAAACCAGGCTCAGTCGGGGGCCAGTTCTTCTCTGACCAGATGAAACCAGCAGTTCAATTTCAGGTTGCAGCAAAGTCAGATTGTGCAGAAGAATCATCTGTTTCCTGTGGTCTTGTCCCAGTGGTCGTCTGAGACAAGGTCTTTAAAGGGGATATGTATCTGGGGACTCTAGTTGTCCTGGTGTCTGCTGTCTTTCAGGGCTGTAGAGGTCCTTTTTAGGTGCTGATCCACCATCTGGTCTGGATACATACCGATCCGGGTGACTTCAGTGTGACCCTCTGACCCACACTACGGTGACCTCAGAATTAGAGAGAAACAGACAAATATTAGCATAGATGCCATTCTTCTAATAATGTAGCAAGTACATCGGGTGTTATGGGAAGTGTTCCTGGTTTACCTAATTAATGCAGCCTAAAAATCTTAGGGGAAGGTTTAGGGGAAGTCGTGGCCTAATGGATAGTGAGTCGGACTCGCAATTGAAAGGTTGTGAGTTTGAGTCTCGGGTCGGCAGGAATTGTGGGTGGGGGGAGTGCATGTACAGTGCTCTCTCCACCTTCAATACCACGACTTAGGTGCCCTTGAGCAAGGCATCGAACCCCCAACTGCTCCCCGGGCACCGCAGCATAAATGGCTGCCCACTGCTCCAGGTGTGTGTTCAAAGTGTGTGTGTTTGTTCACTGCTCTGTGTGTGTGCACTTCGGATGGGTTAAATGCAGAGCACAAATTCTGAGTATGGGTCACCATACTTGGCTGAATGTCACGTCACTTTCAAATCCTTTAACTGATTTGGATAGTAGAAGCATATCCAAATCAAACTATCCAAAAGAGATACGTCTTTAATCTAGATTTAAACTGCAAGAGTGTGTCTGCCTCCTGAACAATGTTAGGTAGGTTATTCCAAAGTTAAGGCGCCAAATAGCAAATACTGTAGGAAAATGATCTGCCGCACGGAGTTGATTTTTATATTCCAGTTATTATCAAATTGGCTGAGTTTTGAGAACGCAGCAGACGTGGAGGGTTATAATGTAACAAGAGCTCATTCAAATACTGAGGTGCTAAACCATACATGGCTTTATAAGTAATAAGCAATATTTTAAAATCTATATGATGTTTTGATAGGGAGCCAGTGCAGTGTTGACAGAACAGGCCTAATATGGTCATACCTCCTGGTTCTAGTAAGAACTCTAGCTGCTGCACTTTGGACTAACTGGAGTTTGTTTACCAAGCGTGCAGAACAACCACCTAATACAGCATTACAATAATCTAACCTTGAGGTCATAAATGCATTTTTAACATTAACATTTCTGCATTTGACATTGAGAGCATTGGCCGTAATTTAAATATATTTTTGAGATTGAAAAATTCAGTTTTACAAATGCTAGAAATGTGGCTTTCTAAGGAAAAATTGCTATCTAATAGCACCCCTTAGTTCCTAAGTGATGACGATGAATTGACAGAGCAGCCATCAAGTTTTAGACAGCATTCTATGTTATTACATGCAGAGCTTTTAGGTCCTATAATTAACACCTCTGTTTTTTTTCTGAATTTATCAGTAAGAAATGACTCGTCATCCAGTTGTTTATATCGACAATGCATTCCATTAGTTTTTCAAATTGGTATGTTTTGTTGGGCTGCAAAGAAATACAGAGCTGAGTATAATCAGTAACACCGTGTTTCCTGAAGATATCTCCTAAGGGTAACATGTAAAGCGTGAAGAGTAACGGGCCTAGTACTGAGCCTTGAGGTACTTTATACTGCACTTGTGATCTATATCAGTGATTCCCAACCTTTTTTAACTCACGGCCCACACAACCAATGAATGAACTAGGGCTGCGCGATATAGACAAAATAAAAAAAACACCTATCACAATTTCTTTGATCAATTTTGCAATTTCGATTTTAATCACAATTTTGACACACACAGATATTCTTTACAGTCATAAATGTATTCAGGATGAATTTGAAACATTTTTCCAAAAGAGAAACAATTAGAGCTTTTTCAAAAAGTTGAAACGTTTCTAGAACAGACATAAGTCAAAATAATCACTATAGTAAAGGTGTAACAAAGACTTATGGCAAAAAAAAAATAGATATAAATAAACAAATCCTGTGTCCAGGGAATTTTTTTCTTTTTTGCCATGCATTGTTCATAGAGCTCATTAATTGTAGCGGTGCCTCAGGTGTTGAAAGGCGAAAGCACATTAAATATAGATAGCTCAGATACACGCTGTTCTTGTGCGGAGAGAGTGTGCACAGTCAAAACGGGTCTCCTCTCACTTAAACTGCGTCCTGTGCACTCACAACTCTCTCCATGCTCATGTGCTAGATATTAATTATTTTCTCTCGTTTTTGTTTCTAGCCTTTTACCACGTGCAGTGTAAATGCTCATATCCGTTAACATGGGCTCGAAAAAAAGACGGATCAAAGACAGTGTTTGAACATGGAGTTAGGCATATACGCCCAATCTGTTCTGTTCTCGCGCTAGGGGCGTTGCGTTCTGACTGGGTTGGATACCATACTGCGAGAGGTCAGGGCCACGGAAAATCGTGCTATAAAGCGATTTAGAAAAGGCGCATGCTCAAATCGTGATTTTATGACGATTTCTATAATCACACAGCCCTAGAATGGACTGGAAATGAACAGAAAATAACTCAGGCTGGCACCGCTCAGCAAAATGGGAAAACCAGATCCAGCTCGTCACCGGAGCAAGCAGTCAGGAGGGAACATGTTGACATTGAGCCATGAGCCAACATGAGCCATTTATGCATGTTTGACCTTGTTGTTCTGTAGCATATGCAGCAAAAATATAAATTGGTGATTTATTCTTAAACCAATTCAGATAGCTCAGATAGTGGATAGTTACAGTTTAATATAATTTTTTTTAATTAATTATATGAAATGATGTTATTATGTTATGACTTATGTTATTATGATATTTTTACATATGTTAACCATAGCGACCCACTAGGGGGCTGCGGCCCACAGGTTGAAAACCACTGATCTATATGATACTCAATTCAATTCAATTCAAGTTTATTTGTATAGCACTTTTTACAATACAAATCGTTACAAAGCAACTTTACAGAAAATTATGTTTCTATAATATTTAGTAGTAGCTTATGGTGGTTACTGTCAGTTTGTGCACGTTTGACAGGATTTTTAGAAAAAAATTAATACAAGACGTAGTCAGCTAGACGATGAACATTATCAATATTATTAATTAATAATTATTATATGATGCAGTCACACATGTAGCAATAATTGTTAGTTCTGTTGTTGATTCAGGGTTAGCATCATCTGAGGTCCTCTGAGGGTCAGCATCATCTCTTCTCAGGTGTTTTGGATCCAGACTGGAGCTTGTGTAAATCCTAGTTGCCATAGAAACAAAATAGAGACATCATTAGCATAGCCGCTGATCCAACAAAGTAAAATTAGTTTAACCCAAGCTAATGAATAAAAATGCACATTTGATCAGATGCAACTACACTCACAATTTAAGAAATACATTATTCGAATGCTTGGCAAAAGAGATGCATTTTTAATCTAGATTTAAACAGAGAGAGTGTGTCTGAACCCCGAACATTATCAGGAAGGCTATTCCAGAGTTTGGGAGCCAAATGTGAGAAAGCTCTACCTCCTTTAGTGGACTTTGCTATTCTAGGAACTACCAAAAGTCCAGCGTTTTGTGACCTTAGGGTGAGTGATGGGTTGTAGCGTGGTAGAAGGCTAGTTAGGTACGCAGGAGCTAAACCATTTAGGGACTTATAGGTAAGTAATGATAATTTTGATACCGAACTTAATAGGTAGCCAGTGCAGAGACTGTAAAATTGGGGTAATATGATCATATTTTCTTGACCTCGTAAGGACTCTAGCTGCTGCATTTTGGACTACCTGTAGCTTGTTTATTGATGAAGCAGGACAACCACCTAGAAGTGCATTACATTAGTCCAGTCTAGAGATCATAAATGCATGAACTAGCTTTTCTGCATCAGAAACAGATAACATGTTTCGTAGCTTGGCAATGTTTCTAAGATAGAAGAACGCAGTTTTTGTAACATTGGAAATATGATTTTCAAAAGACAAATTGCTGTCTAATATAACACCCAGATTTCTAACTGTAGATGAAGTAACAGTACATCCGTCTAGTTGCAGATTGTAATCTACAAGATTCTGTGTAGTGTTTTTTGGTCCAATAATTAATATCTCTGTCTTATCCTAATTTAATTGGAGAAAATTATTTGTCATCCAGTCTTTTACATTTTTAACACACTCTCTTAGCTTAGATAATTAAGAAGTTTAGTCTGGTCTCGTTGAGATATAAAGCTGAGTATCATCAGCATAACAGTGGAAGCTAATTCCGCATTTTCTAATAATATTACCAAGGGGCAACATGTATTATGAAAATGGAAGGGGACCTAGGACGGATCCTTGTGGCACTCCATATTTTACTGATAATAAATGAGATGACACCCCATTTAAGAAAACAAAATGGTAGCGATCGGACAGGTAGGATCTAAACCATCTTAGAGCCTGCTCTTGAATACCTGTATAGTTTTGTAATCGATCTATGAGTATGTCATGATCTTTGGTGTCGAACGCAGCACTAAGATCAAGTAAGACTAGAAATGATATGCAGCCTTGATCTGACGCAAGGAGCAGGTCATTTGTAATTTTAACAAGTGCAGTTTCTGTGCTATGGTGGGGCCTGAAACCTGACTGAAATTATTCATACAGATCATTTTTATGCAGGAAGGTGCTCAATTGAGCAGACACAACTTTTTCTAAAATTTTAGACATAAATGGAAGATTTGAAATAGGCCTATAATTTGCCAGTACACACTAGGATCTAGTTTTGGTTTCTTAATAAGAGGTTTGATAACCGCCAACTTGATTGTTTTTGGGACGTGACCTAAAGATAACGACGATGTTAATAATATTGAGAAGCGGTTCTTCGGCTACAGGTAACAACTCTTTCAGTAATTTAGTGGGTACAGGATCTAATAAACATGTTGTTGGTTTAGATACAGTGATAAGTTTATTTAGCTCTTCCTGTCCTATAGTTGTAAATCACTGCAGTGTATCTTTGGGTGCGATGGATGAAACTGAAGTGTTAGACGCTGTAGAATCTACATTCACTATTGTATTTCTAATGTTATCTATTTTATCAGTGAAGAAATTCATAAAGTCATTACTATTTAACGTTGGTGGAATATTTGAATCAGGTGGCATCTGGTAATTTGTTAATCTAGCCACTGTGCTAAATAAAAACCTTGGATTGTTTTGGTTATTTTCAATGAGTTTGTGTATATGCTCTGCCCTAGCAGTTTTTAGAGCCTGTCTATAGCTGGACATACTGTTTTTCCATGCAATTCTAAAAACTTCCAAGTTTTTATACAAAAAAAATTGTATTTTGACAATTTTGGTAGTTCCATCTAATGACTGCGCCGATGAGGATTGTGCGCCTATCCGATGGGCTCGGTCCACTTTCAGGCCAGTGGGGAAGTTGTAAGATCCGAGAAGTTTTGGCAGGAGGTCGGCTATGAAATGAGTCGGATTTCCCTTCTCAACTTTCTCTGGTAAGCCCACGATTTTAATGTTTGACCGTCTTGAGCGGCTTTCGAGGTCAGTTAATTTGCGCTTCATGGCTGTGTTGGATTCAATCATTTCCTCACAGAGGCGCTCGAGACTGGTTATGCGGGTGTCATGATCGGTCATTGCTCCCTCAAGATCAGTAATACATGTTGCTTGGTTGGTAAGGGAGGTTTGAACGAGGTGCAGTTTTGAATCCAGGCCATTAAATCTGGCCGTTATGTCCTCTTCCAGTTTTCCAATAGCCGCTAGGATGTTAGCCAGAGTGGGTTGTGAACTTGAGGTCTGGCTGGTGCTGGTGGTTGCATCTGTAGTTAACGTTAGCTCGGTTTGGTTGCTAGCGTCGTCGTCTTGAAACAAATAAAGTTGTCTTACTGTCTTCTTTGGCAGGAGAATCAGGGTTCATAGTTTTCCCTTTAGCTTTAGGTTTGCCCATGGTTGTACTTAAAAGATGCAAGCGTGGATTTTTAGTGAGAGTTTGACGGAGCTCCACGAGAAAGCGTCTAATCCATGCGGTGCTCACTAGTGCCCCCCGTCTTTAGTTAATGTGAACTTTTTTTGCCTGTAGATTTCACAATTACGTGATTTATCCTAAATAGTGAGCCCCCCCCCCCCCCCCCCAAAAAAAACCCTGAAATAAAACATTTTAAAAACTCTGATTCAGACCCGTTTGTTATGCTTTGATCAGGTTACCAAGTTCTAGCTCCAGCTGCTTACTATGATCAGACTGGGGCATTGGTTATGGGTCCTGGAGCTCGCACTGGCCTGGGTGGACATGTCCGACTGGTCCAAACCCCACTCCTCATCAACCCAGCAGCTGCACAAGCTGGTGAATATGCTTGTCTTTTGTGTTCTTTTTGAATTAAAAACCTTAATGGGACTTAATAATGTATTTAATAATGTATTTTTTATTATTATTACTCTGTTGACCAAACTGGTTTACAGTTTAGTTTCATTACATTTTCCTCCTCCTTTGGCTTCTTTCCATCCTCTGTTATCTAGCTGCAGCTGCATCTGCATCAGGTTCAGGTAACAACATGTCTGGTCCTGTTAATGGTCTGTACCGGTCCATGGGTTGCCAACAGCCCCAGCAGCCTCAACCTCAGCAGCACCCACCTCCACCCTCTAGTGGCCTGCCCTCCAATTCTTTCTATGGCTCTGGCTCAGTGGCACCCAGCTCCCAGAGCAGCTCACTATTCTCTCATACAAGCACGGCACCTCCTAGCACCTCTCTGGGTTTCAGCAGCACTGTTGGATCTCTAGGTGTTGGGCTAGGCTCTGCACTTGGTGCCTTTGGCTCCTCAGGTTTGTTTCACCATTTGCATCATTTGCTTTTGCATCCATGATTGACTGTTAACAAAGTTAAATAAGCACATCAAACTGCCACTTTTTTATGTTCTATTTTGATTGTCACATCAGTGTGTACTACTTAGCCTGAGATGGTTTTCAGCGCATGTCAACATAATGCTGTGTTCACACCAAATGCGAATAGAGCGTCAAATTCATGTCTACTGCGTCTAGTTTGACGCTTGAACATTTTGAGATAATTTGCTTCATTCGTGCGTGAAATTCAAGTGAGAATGAAGTTGTTTTAAACTCAAATATGCAGTTTATTTATAAAGACAGCATCTATTTAAAAATGTGTTTCGCCGATCTCGGAGATGAGCTCCATGCAATCAGCAGGAGCTCAGTAATCATGTATCCGCTGAGAGCAGCCTCACCTCGGCTAGACCTTCTGACATTTGCTGCTGGCTCTGATGTCTCTTTAGTGGTTCAAGATAAAATATTATTCCTTTGGGGTAAAAATAAACGTGTCTTATCTTTGGCCTTTATTCAATTAATCTATTAATATGTTTTATATGTATAGGTCCTTTTTATTCCTGTCTCTATAGAAATATGAACTTTTTTCATATAGCTCCGGTTGACTACTCACTGACAACATCAGTCGTTCCTCATTTTGAATGAGTGACTCCTAGCAGGCTTCTGACTGGTTAACGTGGCGCAATTAACGGGAAAGTTTTTCAACTCGGGCAGCAGAGGTGAATTTCATGTCAAACGCTTAAATGCACAAAAAGCACCATTCGCGCTTAACGCCCATATCGTGCGAAATGCTCAATTCGCGTCATTCACTCGAACGAGGCGAATTTGCGTCTTCTGCGTCACGCTAAATAGGCTAGTGACAAATGGTCAAAAGGTGCTTTAGTTTTTGAGATACCCCTACCGGAGGTAGGACTAAACCCAACAATGTTTTTCCTCATCTCTAAGGTCTCCCATATATGAAATGGTTTCTTGGCTAAAAATATTTTACTGCTAAGATTGTTAAATTAACTGATATTTTTATACACCCCAAAACCAATAAAGGACTAAAATATAGGCTGTCCATATGGGAGTTAAGGCATATAAACTAATGCAGATCAATCACACAAGCTCTGAGAGCTTTGAAATTTGACATGTTTTTAGTCAGGAAGTTGATTCAACTACTAGAAAAGACTGGATGTCAATATATTTATGTATGGAATAAATAGAGACATGTAAACCCATACCTAAAATAAGCGGACATGCACAAATTTCATATCTATGCAGAATTTTTTCATTTACTTTGTGCTTGCTTTGCCTGGGATTATTATAGAAACACATATGATGGCTTGTTGGAAAGGTGGGGTTATGCTGAATCCAGCAATACCAAATATGTAAATATAGCATGACAAATAGGAGTGTTTTGTCACTCAATGTATGAGGTATCCAAAATGAATGAAAATGGAACACTGACATAATTTAGTCTAAAGCCCAATCAGTGGTGAGAAGAATGTTGACAAATTCATTGTTTCTGCAAAGTAACTTACATTAGGTAAGTGCTGATCTATATTTATGATACATTTAATAATGATACATTTCATAAGGCACAGTATACTATATAATTCATATGAAACACAGATCCAATTGAATGTTAACATTGGAATGGAACACCTTTATTAAAATATCGTCGCTGTCGGGCGGAAACCAAATTTTGTCAATTTCTTATTTTTTCACAAATCAATGCTATTGGTCAGTCCCCACGTGGTTCTATTATTTTTACAAATTATTAATCTAAAGTGTTGAAATAGATTGAGTGCAAATCTCTTAACTCCATCGGACACTTCAACTGTCTGAGAATCCTCGTAACTCCACCTCTTCTTCACTCCGCGGCAGGAACTTCCGCGGCATTTTGTGTCCTCAGGATTTAAAGTCGCAACGATTGAGAAATCCTCGTCGAGCAACACGTGAAGCAAGCTTTAACTCTGATTTTATCTGTGTTAAACTATAATATCAGTTATTGATTTATTTTAAAATGTCTACTTATTAATAGGCTTATTATTACTAGGCTTATTATACGTGTGCATTGAAGTTTTAAAATATATCTAATTTCTAATTCTACTTGTATTGAATTAAATGTTTTGGAGACCAGCATTAAATTATTGTTTTTATTATTATGTTACTGACTCAAAGTTGGCACTGTGCATGTAAAATACCCCAAGTAGGCTAACAGGTTTTATTTATGGGAGAAAAAAGGTTTTTCTACTGGCGCCATGTAAGCCTATCTTTGCATAACTCTGTTTTTTTTTTTTTTTTCACAATAACGAATGAAAATAGTTAAGTTAGATAGATTTGAGTAGGCTTGTTTTGTTTAAAATTGATAGCTGTAACGCTTCGGTGCAGAAGGAAGCCTCTGAACCACGAAGGTAAATCTGCGTGCAGATTAGGCTAATTCCCGCCTATTACAGCCTACAGCCAACTCGACCGCCGACTTTGTTTGCGGCAGATTAATTTCCGCCTTAATTTTTTGATTTTTCCTATTGAATGTTTACGGTGGTACGTGACGTAAGCAGTTTCCAGCTCACCACGCCCTTGGTACGAGATACCACTGTATAGTTTTCCAGCAGACTTGAAAATTAGGCGCCAGTGGTTGCATGCACTTAGCCTGAAAGACTGAGAGTTCCCACTTAGAGCTGGAGTGTGCAAACTGCATTTTACGCGGGATTGCTTCTCCAACGCAATGGAGATGGGCTTGGAAATGGGCAGTGCCTTACTCAGAGACTGGCCCCATTCTCTCTTGCGCGGCTGCTTCGCTAGCATCGTCAGATGCCGATCGCAATGCAGGAGTTAAGACCGAAGTTTGAGCCAGCGGCTTGAATTGATATGGCTCAGGCCCTGGCCCTGTGTCCACTTCAGACATCCACTTCAGGTGAAGGTGGGGGAGAAAAGTCCTCTACTTCAAATGAATGCTCTGTTGCAAAGCTACTTGCATCACTAGAGTCAGTCTCCATTTTAGCGACTCTGACAGCAACTGTCAATTAATCCGTCACTGCGGGTCTCAGGTACACGCCCCACCTGCTCACCCTCGCTCTAGGTTCGTCCCCTCTATTTCCGCTGTGCTCTGCCCACTTTTCAGCATTTTCCAAATATTGCCAGTGGGTGGAGTCAGGCTCTGAACAGGGGTTTAGTTACCCTTTAAAGCCTTATCTCTTGTCAAACAATGATGAACACTGTTGGCAGCAGCGACGTCTGTGTCCGTATCATTGTTATCAATGAGAGCGTAACCTCGTGTCTCCCTACTCCCAAGTCATAAATCTTGTATGTCTGATTAAATGTGATTTTGGGGAAATGTTGTGTTAATGTTGGTATACAACAGTATATGATAGCAATATAAGGTATTTCAGACAGTTCGATTCAATAAACCGGTTGAAGAAAACGGTTCACCGGTTCTTTTGCGCTCGATGTAATGACGTCATTGGCGATGATTGCAAAGCCTTCGGTTTACCCAGGCTCATAACATTAGCACAGAATCAATCACCAAAAGAATCAGTTCGGTTCAGACGCTCTGTGTGTCAGTCTGCTTCACACTGAATCACACATGCGCAGTATCATCAGCTCCTCGGTTCTTGAATCGGACACGTCTGACAGAAACTGTTCTTGACTCGAGAACGAGTCAGTCTGTTGTTCGTTATCTGGCTCGGCTCGGTGTTCATCTTCAGTTCTTTCTTCACAGCAGTTCAGTCAGTGTACTGTTTGAGTAAATGAATTAATTACGGGATATTGGTTTGTTTGAACTCAGAGGGAGTGTCAGCCACTTTAAAAAAGTTAACAGCTTAAGTCATTTGTGGATTAATGCGTATTGGAGACACGAACCGTTTAAAACAATTCAGTTCAATTTGGTATACTGGTTCAAAAAAGATCTGCTTACATCAAATGATTAGTTTGCGAACCGGATATAACAAACTGCTTTGTTTTGAATTCTCTCACAACAGACACTGAAGAGAAGACAATAATGAATAAAGTAATAATTTTTGCTATTTTTGGACCAAAATGTATTTTCGATGCTTCAAAAAATTCTAACTGACCCTCTGATGTCACATGGACTACTTTGATGATGTTTTTCTTACCTTTCTGGACATGGACAGTATACCGTACACACAGTTTCAATGGAGGGACTGAGAGCTCTCGGACTAAGTCTAAAATATTTTAAACTGTGTTCCGAAGATAAATGGAGGTCTTACTGGTTTGGAACTACATGAGGGTGAGTTGTTAATAACATAATTATGATTTTTGGGTGAACTATCCCTTTAAGCGTTTTGCTGTATGGGAGAACAAAGTTTACGCATTGTGTTCATAGCCATCAGCTTACCTTGTAGTACTTTAAATAATAACTATATGTCATATTTGGTCTTTTAATTGAACTTAATGTACCTTAATACATTATGCCATATTAAGTGTTTGTTTTTTCTACAGGAGTAAAACGGTTAATGAAAGACTTTGTGCATTGCGTTCATATTCTGCTGTTCTGTGGCCACGGTCCGGGCTTGTCTTTTTCTTGCAGGACCCCTGTACATTATAGTAGTAGGCCTACTAATTTAGTTTTAATCATTTAATCACCACCACAGCGTCTTGTCTCCATTGGCAACATGCACGATTTGTGTCGATTGCAAGTGTAAGTGACATTGTAATTTAGTTTCTTTTTTTTGTCTTCGCCACCTGGCAACTATTGTAAAATGTTGAGAGATTCAAACAAAAAGTAATAAAAAAATTCAACAAAAAAAATAAAGACTGCAATTGATGTCACTAGCGGAAGTGCAAGTCTGAGAGTGCAAGTGCAAGTCTGCAGCCAGACCCTTCTCGAATGGTGACCAAAAGCAGTTCATGTTCCAAATGGTTGCTGCTAGAAAATAAACTAAACAGCCTGAGAAGACAGGGCTCATTACCCCAAAGAGTGTTTGTTTGTTTAGTTAGATTGCCATTTGTTTTATTTAAGAGTAATTTAATTTGTATTGTGTGAAGTTAAGTTATAGTTTTATTAAAAATTTCATTATTAGATGCATCTTATATTTGAATTTGTCAACATTCTTCTCACCACTGATAATGGGCTTTAGACTAAATTATGTCAGTGTTCCATTTTTATTCATTTTGGATACCTCATACATTGAGTGACAGAACACTCCTATTTGTCATGCTATTTGTCATTTACATATTTGGTATTGCTGGATTCAGCACAACCCCACCTTTCCAAAAAGCCATCATATGTGTTTCTATAATAATCCCAGGCAAAGCAAGCACAAAGTAAATGAAAACATTCTGCATAGATATTAAATTTGTGCATGTCCGCTTACTTTAGGTATGTGTTTACATGTCTCTATTTATTCCATACATAAATATATTTACATCCAGTCTTTTCTAGTAGTTGAATCAACTTCCTGACTACAAATATTTCAAGTTTCAAAGCTCTCAGAGCTTGTGTGATTGATCTGCATTAGTTTATATGCCTTAACTCCCATACGGACAGGCTATATTTTAGTACTTTATTGGTTTTGGGGTGTATAACAATATCAGTTAATTTAACAATCTTAACAGTAAAATATTTTTAGCCAAGAATCCATTTCATATATGGGAGACCTTAGAGATGAGGAAAAACATTGTTGGGTTTAGTTCTACCTCCGGTAGGGGTATCTCAAAAATTCAGGGGCATTGTCACTAGCCTAAAAGGCCTCATTCGTTCCCCGAGACCTCCAGACGCATGTAAACGCGCCTTTGCATTGACATTGAAATCATTCGCGCCAGACGCTCTATTCGCGTTTGGTGTGAACACAGCATAACACCATGAATATAAAGGTTACATGATTATGAAGAGAAACTAATGGTTTGTACTAGAAACTGAACATTATTATGTAAAAAGATGGGCTACTAAAGACTAGTTTATTAACATTGTATGCATTAAAATTGATTAAAAACATATATATTTCATACATATATCATTACTATGTGTTTTAATAATATTTTTGGGTGTATGTTGCATCATTCCATGATTCTCTTGCACAGACCAATTGATTCGCTTCATAAAACCTAAATATATCTTCAGGAGCATGTGTATTTGTTTTGTGGCTTGTGACAAATTTGCATGTTGCACACTTGACTGTCACTGCGTGGCATTTACACAAACATGCACTTAGAACTAACATGATCATTATAAATCTATTTAAATCACAAAATACATTTGCTTTCACATTTGAGAATTGGAATATCAACTATTTCACAATCTAGTATAAAATCAATACATTAAAGGTCCGTGTTTTTTTTTTTTTAAGCTTTCATTGTGTTTACAGTGTGCAATATAACTTATTCATGTTTTGCGTGTAAAAAAAAACTGTATTTTTCGCACAATTTACTTATCTGTATACCGCTGTTTTCACTGTCATAAAAACCGGCTGATGTCTTCCTTGTTCTATGAAGTCCCTCCTTCAGAAATACGTAACGAGTTCTGATTGTTCCAGCGGTTCCTGTGTTGTGATTCAACAGCAGCTTAGCACACGTTGCCCTCCTGGAAACACAATTGGGCTAGTTTTGAGAAGCAAGTGGGCAGGATTTGTTTTGAAAATCTGGCAATCCTGATATGAACGCACGTGCTGGAGATGTACTTCTAATCACAGGAGCGCCTTTACTAACGAGATATGAAAATCGCTTTTTATTTTTTGCACAGCCCTACCATCTAGTTAACAAAGCTAAACAGAGTTGCCCTTTGTGTAAAAAGTTACAGAAACTGTTAAATTAACTTAAATAATAAAATACACTTATGCTGTACTCACACCAAACGCGAATAGAGCGTCTGGCGCGAATGATTTTAATGTTAAGTCAATGCAAAGGCGTTTACGCGCGTCTGCCGCCCGAGTTGAAAAATTGTGAACTTTGGCGTCAATTCGCGACGCGATAACCAATCAGTAGCCTGCTAGGAGTCACTCATTCAACACGGAGGAATGACTGATGTTGTCCGTGAGCAGTCAACCGTAGCTATATGACAAAAGTTCATATTTCTATAGAGACAGGAATAAAAAGGACCTATATATTATATATATATATTATTAGATTAATTGAATAAAGGCCAAAGATTTAACCCAAATGAATTATATTTTATCTTGAACCACTAAAGAGACATCAGAGCCATTCGATGTAACCGCATCTTCTTGAACTATTTCATAAAATCAAACTGAATTATTTGAAACGGTTCACGTCTCCAATAAGCATTAATCCACAAATGACTTAAGCTGTTAACTTTTTCAATGTGGCTGACACTCCCTCTGAGTTAAAACACGAGAACACCGAGCCGAGCCAGATAACAAACAAAATATTGTTAAACGTAAGGTGAAAATAAGAAGTTTTAAGATGAGATTGAAAAATCCCTAACGAATTTACTCCCAAAATAACCAGAATTGAATGTTTTGATGCTGTTTTGAAGTATCTTCTTGAAATTCTTTGGGAGATGTGTGCCTTTGTAATCATCCAACTCTAGAATTGACCCTGATAATGAGCTATGAAATTGGTCTTATATTTTCCTGATGTGACGTGGAATAGAAAGGAATTGAGTATCTGAGCATCTGAAATTGATTCCCTTGCTTTAGGTGAAGGAACTGACTGAATAGAGTTTGAGACGCATGGATTAGGTTGTCATAGCAGATCCATTTCGTCAGTTGTGATCAGTTAATCTCATCTTTCTCTCCTTTTTCTTTTTTTTGTACTTCTGTACTCTTGTACTCCTACAGTGTCAGGTTGCACTAGCAGCAGCGCAACCCGTCGGGACTCCCTTTTGGCCAGCTCTGACCTGTATAAGCGTGGTGGTGGTAGTAGCTTGACGCCCATTGGACAATCTTTTTACAACAGCATAGGATACTCTTCCTCCCCCAGCCCCATTGGACTGACGCCTGGTCACTCCCCTTTGACACCTCCACCCTCTCTGCCTTCCTCCCATGGGTCCCCATCCAGCCTTCATCTAGGTATGATCGCTTAGTTTAACTGATTTATCCAAATCAGAGTTTGTTTCCCTGGTCTTTATAATGACTGAATTGCTCATTGTGATTTAAACTGCTATTAATCTGTGAAGCCACCGGAAGTGCTCGAGCGGCCATTTGACTTTTCCCTACTGACAGAGGGCAACATTGACTGACAGCCAAAACCTTGACCTAAAACTGCCTGATCTGAAGTGCATAAATCACACAGGATATTGTTTTTATAATGTAATTTTGTAATAATAAGTGTACATAAATAATTTTTTACTTTAGATGTGATCTGCAGTGTTTATGGTCTTTTTGGGCAGGATAAGCGATTTATTGAAATTGTGAAAGTGTGTGTCTGCTCTGCACTTGCCAACATATGAAGGTGACCCAACACAAAATACATTTATTTCGATACAGATATAAAAACGATGACTCGTTATGTGATGTATTCATTAAATGATTCCCGATTAATGCAATAGAATGTATTGGAGTATTAGGAATCTCAATATGATGGTCTGGTAGGTTCACTTTTATGATGTCATGAGCAATCCAGTTTTCTATTATAGATCAGTGTTTTTTTTGTTGTTGTTGTTGTTGTTTTTTCGGTTAAATAAAAACAATTTTCACACCAAGCATACCCAAACTAAGGTAAAATGTCCTGCTCCATTTTAAAAGCTATGTGAGAATGTTTTAGCCTCCTGAAAAGTCTCTGAGCTTAGTTTGGTTTGGTTTATTTAGTGAACTGGTTTTCAAAGTGTGGGGGATACCTGCCAGGGGTGGTGCACATGTTCTGCAGGAGGAACTTTGAGCAAAGAAAACTTTAAACTCAAAATCCTGTTTTCATCTCTCTCCTGCTCTTCTCAGGTGGTTTGACCAATGGCAGTGGTCGTTATATTTCAGCTGCACCAGGAGCAGAAGCCAAATACAGGAGTTCAGGCAGTACGTCCAGTCTTTTTAGCAGTCAGCTCTTTCCCCCACCACGAGCCCGCTACAGCCGCTCAGATGTCATGCCTTCAGGACGTAGCCGCTTACTAGAGGACTTCCGGAATAATCGATTTCCCAGCCTGCAGCTGCGAGACTTGCCTGGTCATATGGTGGAGTTCTCTCAAGACCAGCACGGATCCAGGTCCCAGCTCCTCCCAGTTTATACTATTGCAGGATTTTTTAAATCTTGGATGTTATTTTTTTTAATTTAATTATTCAGTTTTCCAGTAATGAAAAATGGGGAAGATTACCTTAATTACTTTTTAATACCTGTGTTCATTTTAAGTCAGTCTTGCACATTTTACAATTTCTGACTTTTTTTTATTTTTATATCTATATCAATATATCCTATACCTGCTTATTAACTGTGTTGTTAATGTTTTTTTGTTTTTTTTTGACACTTTTGATAGCATTTGAAATATTTTAAATTGCGTGTCTGGAAACACAGTAAAAATAGCAGTTTTAAAATAAAGTTCAATATTGTAAATTTTAGTTTTTTTTTTTTTTTTTTTAATTGTAAGGTCATTTTTTCAACATCCAGGTTTATTCAGCAAAAGTTGGAACGTGCAACTCCTGCAGAGAGGCAGATGGTTTTTGGGGAGATCCTACAGGCTGCTTACCAACTCATGACTGATGTCTTTGGGAACTATGTCATACAGAAGTTCTTTGAGGTAATTAATTTTACACATTCAATTACAGTGTCTAGGACTGCGTTTCTAGGACTGTATTTTTGAATATAAACATGGAAAACATTATTATTATTTTTTTCAGTTAAAAACATACACATACTAATGAAAGAGTCTATTGTTTGTACGTCAGATGTGAATGCATTTTTTTATGGATATACACTACCAGTCAAAAGATTTTGAAAGGTAATATTTTTAATGTTTTTAAAGAAGTCTGTTCTGCTCAAAGCCTGCGTTTATTTGATCCAAAATGCAGCAAAAGCACTAATATTGTAACATTTTTACTATTTAAAATAACTGCTTTCTATTTAAATATATTTTAAAATGTATTTTATTCCTGTGATCAAAGCTAAATTTTCAGCATCATTACTCGAGTCTTCAGTGTCACATGATCCTTCAGAAATCTTTCTAATATACTGATTTGCTATTCAAGTAACATTTATTATTATTATTATTATCAAATATAACATTTTTCTTTAACAAATAGAAAGATCCAAAGGACAGCATTTATCTGAAATAAAAATCTTTTGTAACATTATACTATACTATTCAAAAGAGTTTTTTTGGGCTGGGTGAGGATTATAGAAATTAATACTTTTATTTATCAAGGATGCCTTAAAGGGTTAGTTGACCCAATAATCAAAATTATGTCATTAATAACTCACCCTCATGTTGTTCCAAACCTGTGAGGCCTCTGTTCATCTTCAGAACACAGTTTAAGATATTTTAGATTTAGTCCGAGAGCTCTCTGTCCCTCCATTGAAACTGTGTGCATGGTATACTGTCCATGTCCAGAAAGGTAATAAAAAAATCATCAAAGTAGTCTGTGACATCAGAGGGTCAGTTAGAATTTTTTTTGAAACATCAAAAATACATTTTGGTCCAAAAATAGCAAAAACTACGACTTTATTCAGCATTGTCTTCTCTTCTGGTCTGTTGTGAGATTTCAAAACACATGCCATTTAGTGATATCCGAACCAAGTTTCTGAACCAAACAGTTTTTTGTGGTGATTGATTCTGAACTGATTCTGTGCTAATGTTATGAGCCCAGGTAAACCGAAGGCTTGAATCAAGGGCAAAAGAACCGGTGAAGCATTTTCTTCCACCGGTTTATTGAATCGAACTGTCCGAAAGAACTACTGGTGATCCAAAAACCAATGCAACCGGTTTTTTGACTCGAGAACGAGTCAATCTTTTGTTCGTTGTCTGGCTCAGCTCAGTGTTTATCTTCAGTACTCTCTTCACAGCAGTTCAGTCAGTGTACTGTTTGAGTAAATGAATTAATCCTGGATATTGGATTATTTTATATCAGAGGGAGTGTCAGTCACATTAAAAAAGTTAACAGCTTAATTAATTTGTGGATTAATGCTTATTGGAGACGCAAACCGTTTTAAACGATTCAGTTCGATTTGATGAACTGGTTCAAGAAGATCCGGTTACATCGAATGATTCGTTCGCGAACCGGACATAACTAAATGGCATGTGTTTTGAAATCTCACAATAGATCGTATGAGAAGACAATGCTGAATAAAGTCATAGTTTTTGCTATTTTTGGACCAACATGTATTTTCGATGTTTCGAAAAATTCTAACTGACCCTCTGATGTAACATGGACTACTTTGATGTTTTTCTTACTTTTCTGGACATGGACAGTATACTGTGCACACAGTTTCAATGGAGGGACTGAGAGCTCTCGGACTTAATCTAAAATATCTTAAACTGTGTTCCGAAGATGAACAGAGGTCTCACGGGTTTGGAATGACATGAGGGTGAGGGCTGCAGAGAGGAAATGGCATAAATCAAGAAACTCTACTGACCTCAGTGTGTATCAGTCTCTCCTCTCTTACTTCTCTGCAAATGTGTCCACTGATAAAACATCCTACTACCACAACAAAATTAACAGCTGTTGTGACGCTTGGACACTCTTCAAAACTTTCTCTTCTCTTCTAAATCCGCCTCCACCATTCCACAAGTAATCCATATGAAAACAACGCGATGTCCGTTTTTCACGTCTCCCTTCATTATATCTAATGTGACCACGCCCCTGCGCTATTCAGATTCAAACTGAAGCGCGCGGCTTGAATACGCCCACACAGAAGAAAAAGCAGCGAGACTGTTCAGGTTTTTTATTTTACTGTTTGTCATCTTTATTTACATGACATTTTCTAAGTGACAATTTGTTTGCAAATGGGCAAAAGCCACTCAGATCGCACAATAAATTTGCTCAAAGATTGTTAATACACACTAAAAACTAACCTTGCCATGCCATTTTCAACTGGTAAAAACTTTAGAAACTCTTAATATAAATTCCAACAATTCCAATGTATGTAAATATTTCCCCATTGTATTGTCACAGGTAGGAAAAGCACATTTTAGCGATCTCTCCACAGCGATATTCTACTTACCTGAAAATACCAAATTAAAAACAACGTTTCAGGATAAATAACGAGTTGGCTAATATTGTGACGATAATTTTTAATTAATCAAGAAAGGTGGATCATTATCGAGATTAAAATATGATTAATCGTGCAGCCCTAGTTTTTGCATTAAATATAAATGTAAGTTTTGCATTTGATGACTTGCATAATGCATTTCTGTATTTGAGAGTAACTACTTTCTCTGATTCTCTGCTACAGTTTGGCAGTGCGGATCAGAAATTGGCACTTGCGACTCGTATCCGTGGCCATGTGTTGCCTCTGGCTCTGCAGATGTATGGCTGTCGTGTAATTCAAAAAGCTCTGGAATCCATCTCCTCTGACCACCAGGTAATTGTAAGTTGCCTTTTGTTTTCTTTCAACATTACACATTAATCCACAATCTTAGGCATTTTTTAATTGTAGTGTAACTTTCTACAGTACAGTATAGTCCACTAGGATTTTTTTTTTTTTTTTTTTTTTTTTTTTTTTTTTTTACATACATTTAAATCTACATGTATTCAAATAGACAATGTTTAGAAATTGTGGTAGTTCCCAGAACTACAGAGTGTGTTGCTGTTTAATAAAAAGGTTTTAATTACTTTATTTCTTGTGTGTCAGAGTGACATCGTACGAGAGTTGGATGGTCATGTGCTCAAATGTGTCAAGGATCAGAATGGAAATCATGTGGTGCAGAAATGTATTGAGTGTGTCCAGCCCCAGGCTCTTCAGTTCATCATTGATGCCTTTCAGGGACAGGTATCAGCTTCACAGACACATTTAAAACACCCAGAAACAGAATTTAATCAAATGTTGATGCACATTACTGCATGTCTGTTGAAAAACTTCATTAACCTGTTAGCCTGCACCCCGACGCGGGCTTCCTCAACGC
This sequence comes from Carassius gibelio, assembly GCF_023724105.1. Lineage (NCBI taxonomy): Eukaryota > Metazoa > Chordata > Actinopteri > Cypriniformes > Cyprinidae > Carassius > Carassius gibelio. The sequence continues at coordinate 28,519,579 of NC_068415.1, forward strand.
TATATTGATGTGTGCATGCCCAGTAGTGTGTTCTGCAGTTGAAATAGAATACATTCTGATGTTTATTCGTTTTTATTTTGTGCTTTACATACATATGGAAAGGCGATGGGTTCACGTGAGCTGCTTGAACTGAGGTGCTACAGCTATTTGTCATGACACATTAAATAGCCACAAAACAGTAATTATTGTTCAAAATGCAATTCCTGAGAATTTTTCATACCAGAAGTAACCCATTCTGTCTGCACATTGTTAGTTTCCTTTTTGCTCTGCAATGTATTTTTCATTGCGTATTGTGAGAGTGGCATTGTTTACTAAGCAACAGTAACTTGCGGATCCTTGCAAAGGTTCAGTTTAGTGTAGTTTAACGCAAAATAATATACCTATGAAATATTCATTTTAATTTGTTACTGTCCAGTTCTTTTACAATATATTGCTATTGTTGTCTCTTTTTATATTGTAATTTGAATGGCTTCCTAAAACACCAGTGAGAATGTAATTTAGTATTTTAGACAGTATAGCACAAAAAACAGGGTTGGGTCAATTCACTGACTTTTAGTTACATTTTGAACTCTCAAAGTGCATTAGATAGAATGATTTAACTTCAATATGTACAACATTTAAATATTCTTCCAATTCTTCATTTGTCTTTTTAATTGTATTTTTTTGTTTTTTTATAAATATCACATTATATTTTATTTTTTGTGTGTGTGTGTTTTTTTTTTTATAAAGTTTTTTCCTCTCGGTGTGTAGGTGTTTGTTTTGTCCACTCATCCGTATGGCTGCAGGGTGATCCAACGTATCCTGGAGCACTGTACCCAGGAGCAGACCCTGCCCATCCTGGAAGAACTCCATCAGCACTCTGAGCAGCTGGGACAGGTATGACTTCCTTAATATATGTCATCCAGGAATTCTAGAAATCTCTGAAATCTGCTATCTTGCTATAGTAAGATTCTTATTGTGTGGCCTCTTTTCATCTTTCCAACCAAAAATAATCCAGTAGAAAAAGTAAAAATTTAAGTAACTATTACAAAGGTACAAAAAAGCTGACTTTTAAAGGGCCGTTTACACAGAACATGTTTTTACAATCCACTGATCTTCATTTCCCATTGCTTTTCTTTATAACCTTGTGCTATACAGACTCTTAAGTGTTGTGCATCCATTTATTGCAGCATTTAAAGCAAGTCAAAGTATTCAAAAAAATGCAGTACTCAAGTTAATACATCTCAGTCTTGTGTTTTTTCATTCCACTGCCCTGTGTCTAGCTTTTTACAACATAAAAATGTTCTGTATGAATGGCTCTTTAAGGGTTACTCCACCGCAAAATGAAAATGTAGAGCTTAAGAGCATAAGAGCTTTTTTGGTCTTCGGAACACATTTTAAAACATTTTGAATGTCGTGGTGAGTGCTGACTTTTCACTAGCCAATGAGCTGAACATCTTTTATGCACATTTCTAAGCAAACCATTCTGGCAATATAAACAGTCTGCCGACGTGCACCGAGGGAAAGAACAGCTTCGTCAGTGTGCACAATCACTGTATCAAAGGACAAGGTTCGTCGAGCTCTGAAGCATGTGAAAATCTGGAATGCTGCTGGCCCAAATGGAATTTCTGGTCGTGTACTGAGATCATTCACCGATCAGCTGGCTGGATTGTTTACGTCCATATTTAATGAGTCCCTTGCTCAGTCAGTTGTCCCTACATGCTTTAAAAAATCTATCCATTCCTGTACCAAAAAAACAACAATCCATCTTGCCTAAATGACTATAAACCAGTGGTACTCACACCACTAACTATGAAGGTTTTTGAGAGGCTTATCAAGAACACCATCTGACTAACAACACTGACTCACTATAGTTCATCTATCGTCCGAATAGGTCTACTGAGGATGCTGTCTCCCATCTCCTGCACCCAACTCTCACCCACACCGAAAGCAATAAAGGGAATCATGTGAGGCTGCTGTTTATAGATTATAGCTCAGCCTTCAACACTATAGTCCCCCACAATCTGATCTCCAAGCTCAGAAACTTTGGACTATATCGCTATATAAATAAAGGACTATAACGCTATATAAATAAAGGTGACTAGGACTGAATGCCCCACTCTGTGACTGGGTTCTTGATTTTCTATCATGCAGACCTTAGGTAGTGAGGGTGGGTCAGACCACCTCCAACATCATCACCCTGAGTACAGGAGCCCCACAAGGATGTGTTTTGAGCCCGCTGCTCTACTCGCTCTACACATATGACTGTGTGTCCTCTCACACCTCAACTTCTGTCATCAAGTTTGTGGATGATACAGTGGTGATGGGCCTCATCTCCAACAATGAGGCATGTCAGCAAAACCAAGGAGCTGATTGTGGACTGCAGGAGGAGGCAGCAGCGGATCTACACCCCACTTATCATTTAACGGGACTCCAGTGGAGAGAGTGAGCAGCTTCAGATATCTTGGTGTACACATTTCTGAGGACCTGACCTGGACTAACCACATTCAAGCTCAAGTTAAAAAAGCCAAACCACGACTGTACCATCTGAGACTCCAGAGAAATTTTAAGGTTTTTCCTGGAATCCTTGAAAACTTTCTATATCTTTGCTATAGAAAGTATATTGACCTCAGTGCATCTCATCGTGCTATGGAAACAGCTCAGCCCAGGATCCTATAGCCCTGCAAAGAGTAATATGCTCAGCTAAGCGCATCTCCAGAACATCTCTCCCCTCTGCAAGAAATTTCCACTGTCGGGCCAGTGCGATCAAGTGCATTAAATGCCTGTGTTTCCACAGTCGAGCCATAAGCTCTGCTGCACTTCACTAAAACACTCTACACGCCTCTCAGGAACAACATCACGCAACCCCATCATTTCACCAACAAACAGAACTTGTCAGAAAACAAATAAGAAATAAGTCACTGGAACTAGCGAGCGATCACAAAACGAACATTATAAAAGCGGCCATTTGTTTACATGCTTTAAGTCACCCGTCCCCTTTGTGGGATGCCTACATTTACTTCACTATATTACAATTAAATCTAATTTAATCTTGACAAACTAAATATCGTTGGAAAGGTCTAAGACTCCCAAATATATATTTTACCAATGTTTTTTTTTGTTAAAGATTATGTAGGAAAAGTAATAGATTAATTTATGAGAAGAGTGCACCCTCAAAAATCTACATCATAACAGTTCTGACCTTTGTTTAGAAAAAAAAAAAAAACACTTTGTGGCCTTTTTCACTATCACATTTTGAAATCATCAGAAATTATATATCAATTGAAAACTTAAAATCTCAAAATTCATCCTTTAAATATTTTAATCCAAAAGTATCAATGTTTTACTATAATAAGTGATACATTGACCATAATGAATTAGTTTATCAGGATTGAAAGTTAGTCAGACAGAAATCAAGCATAGCCTGTTTATTCAGTCGAGTCGGTTTCTGTTTATTTGAAGTCACAATAGTCTATATACATCACATTTAGAAAGAATGATCTTTTCTATATTTGAATAAAAGCTCCTGAACAAAAACATTTATATTTTTATGACATATTCGCGGAGCTAAACTCTCGAGAAGTGACAGATAAAATATTTTACTAAATGAATACACAATTGTGATGGAGAATAAGAAGCTTCAGTATAGAGTATAAAAGGAGCTTTTCCCCATACACAGTATGAGTGAAGTATCGTAAGGGAACCTGGGCCGTTGGCCCCCGAGGAGGCACTGATGAGGCACGATCAAGCACTGGAAGTGAGATTGGAAACATGCACTAGGCCGAAAGTGACAGTTGAAACATGCATTAGCACGTCCGCTTTTGGCTCGACAGTGGAAACTCTGCTCAAGGCTGATAGCAAAAACAGAGAGGCTCAGAAGGAGTTTCTTTCCTCACTCTATGACATCTCATTGTTTACATCTCTGCACATCATCTGTGTAGCAGTTTCCTTGAAGCATCTCTACACGTCATCTGTGTAGTAGTTTAATATATTGTGTATATTTCATTATTTGTATTTCATTTTCTTCTTTTTTGTCTCATCATTTTTTCATATACAGTATGTCACTATTTGTATTTAATTTTATCTTATTTAACTATAATTAGAATATCATCAAAAAGTTCATTTATTTCACTAATTCCGTTCAAAAAGTAAAACTTGTATATTATATTAATTCATTCCACACAGACTGATATATTTCAAATGGTTATTTCTTTTATTTTTTTTCATGATTATAACTGACAACTAAGGAAATCCCAAATTCAGTATTTCAGAAAATTAGAATATAACTTAAGACCAATACAAAGAAAGGATTTTTAGATATCTTGGCTAACTAAAAAGTATGAAAATGAAAAGTATGACCATGTACAGCACTCAATACTTAGTTGGGGCTCCTTTTGCGTGAATTACTGCAGCAATGCGGCGTGGCATGGAGTCGATCAGTCTGTGGCACTGCTCAGGTGTTATGAGATCCCAGGTTGCTCTGATAGTGGCCTTCAGCTCCTCTGCATTCTTGGGTCTGGCATATCTCATCTTCCACTTCACAATGCCACATAGATTTTCTATGGGGTTATGGTCAGGCGAGTTTGACATGGCATCACTGACTGAGGAAACTTTACACTGGACCTCAAGCAATGTGGATTGTGTGCCTCTCCTCCCTTCCTCCAGACACTTGGGACCCTGATATCCAAAGGAAATGCAAAATTTACTTTCATCCGAGAACATAACTTTGGACCACTCAGCAGCAGTCCAGTCCTTTTTGAAGCAAGACGCTTCTGACGCTATCTGTTGTGCGTAGTGGTTCTTGCAGCACTGAGAATAATCTATATTAAAATGGCTCATTTGAATTATGCCGAAGGCATTCAGAATATGAGTGCTACCCAAATAAAATAATGACTAAAAGTCTTTGAGAAAGGGTTTCTCAAACCAGGTGGTGCATTAGACAAGGAGCTCATCACCTGTTTCCAAAATGCATCACAAACTGCTTGAGAAAGTTGTAAACGAATTTCACATTGCACAAGGTGCAAACAACCTTAGGCCTGTTTCACACATACTCTGTCTGCAGTGCGTATGCGTTGCATATGTTTTTTACGCACCCATGTTAACGAATTCCAGTGTTCACGCGGTTGCAGTCCGTCAGTGCATTCCAGGAGTGGTGTGTCTGCAGCAGTGCAGCGATCGTTTATGTACCGAGTAGCGGACTGCGTCCTGTGTGAAAGCTCAATGAGTCCGTGCTGCTTCTGCACCACATGCAATGCAGATGGAGTTATGTGTGAAATAGGCAACTGAGTCTTGTCGAGGTTTCCATTGGGAAGCTTCTTAAAAAAATAAATTCCCTGAAACAAACCCGGCGGCATCTTATCTGCATCCATGTTAGCACGTCATGTTTGATGTGGTAATTTCTCAGTAGGCATACACAGGTTCGAAGACTCGTTCTCGCCCCCTACAGTGCAATTTGGCTAGGTATACATCCGCGCAAAAGTGTGTGTGTGTAAATATATATATATATAAACAAGTACAATTTTGTTCATTGTTCCTTCTGTGTGAATGGAAAGGAGGCCATGCAATGAGAAGAGCTTAGGGTTGTTGTACTTTGTGGGATAGAGTGAAGGTGATTGCATAGTGGTTACTGCATGATATGTTTATTTTATAACTTTTTGCCTACTTTGGAGTTGCATTCAATTGCTTTGAAGAATTTTCTCATGTCCAGTTAGATGTGCTAATGGATTTTTATGATGCAAAACATTACCCACCCCTTGCCCCCCTCACTTATTTTATCTAGAAGTATCAAGGCGTTTCATTGGAGATGACCCCCAAAACGTATTATACATTGTCCAGCGATGCACTGTTCAAGGTCAGAGTCATGCGCCTTCCTCCCACTCACAAGAACTTCTTTGCATCTCCTCGTCTCCCTCCTAACCAGCCTTTGTTTAACACCTAGATGCTTCTTCAGTTTTCATACTTTTCACTCACACTTTGCCTTACACAACTTTCTTCCTTAATGGCTGCCACATCTCTACTTTGTCTAAAATCCAATTCTAATATATCATAGACTTTATTTAGTGGGGACACCAATTAATTTGACACAAGCAATGCTGTGAGATATAGTGAGATACAGAAGTATATAATGTTGTCACAATACCAGAATTTTGGTAGTCTGGAAGTCAATACAGTCATGATACTGTTACCAATACAAAATAACTGTGCTACTACAATTTATGATACTGTAGCCAACAACAACAAAAAAAGCAGTTTGAACAACATTTCTAACTTGAAAATGTAAGGTATTGATGCTAATAATATGTAAATAATAAATGAAAACTTGCAGCTTGTAATCTTCAAATATTTTAGTTCTTAGTGTTGCAGTGTCAGGTCTGTTAATCTTCATTAATCTTCATGTACACTTCCGGTTTCTCATTATCCCATTTGTTACTGTGGTTATGCATTTACATCATGTCTGCACTTTCAGAAGATGTATTGCATCTTGACGCATTTAATTAATAATGGTCTATCTAGCAAAACTAAATGTCTAGGTTTGTGAGGCACATAAATGTGAGAAAGAGACAACATATCACTGACTCGTTAGGGAGAGTAACAGTTCTATCAGTTCACCCAAGGTCAGCAGTCCTTATTGTCAAGTCCTGACACATTCGACAAGCTATATACATCTAGCCATCACAGCCTTTTTTGTTGTCATGCAACTAAATAGGGACAGTTCTTTTAATAAGGTCTGTTTCCCTCTTTAAAATATTTTTTTTATCTCTGTAATTCAGTGTTTCCAGCACATTCAATATTTTTTTCCCTTCTGCTCCACTCAGAGCACCTCAGACCAGCAATCTGATTTGTTATGTGCATCCAAAATAGTTAAACTAATCTTGTGCCTACCCAAAACAATAAAGTAGTGACTGCTCTTTCAAATTTGAGGGAAATTTAGTATAGACAAAGGGTTTAAACTGAGTCCCACTGCTTCTGATATTGGCGTGCGTGTTTTTTCCACCTTCCAAATGAATGCTGGTGTGTCTATGTTTGAGTGGGTGTTGTGTGGTTTCTTATTGGGCTATTTGCCAAATACCAATTTTTAGGATCAGTCATTGCTTAGATAAAGTAGGAGTATTAATACATCAATGACCATGGGTTGCTGTTTTTGAAATCACCCCATTGAGGACCTTTTTTTGGTCAGTTGTTTTATTGTGAGGGTATGTGGTTAAAGTAGCCCTGCTCAAAATTGTTGTACTAGTATTTCATATATTGTTCTGTTTGTTTATGTTTACTTGTTTATGAGCTGTTACAATAATATTATGTATGTTATTTCTCTCTCTCCCACTGTCCTCTGCCTGTCTTCACTTGCAGGATCAGTATGGTAACTATGTGATCCAGCATGTTTTGGAGCATGGGCGTCCAGAAGACAAGAGCAAGATAGTGGCAGAGGTCAGAGGGAAGGTTCTGGCTTTGAGTCAACATAAATTTGCAAGGTAAGTTAATGTGAGAGAACTGTATTCTAGAGATGAAACTGTATGAGAAATCCATATCACAATTACTGTATAGTGACCAGAAACATTCTAAAATTCTTAATGTGGCCCCCCATAACTGTACATTATTGTTTCTTCTCTATGCCCTGCCTTTCTAAAATGTATCCATTTTTTAAAAGCTGAAAAGTGAGGTGTGCTCTGATTGGTCAGCTATCCAATGCGTTGTTGTAATAATAAAATCTCCATAATCATCGGGAAGAAGGAGGCAGGAAACGGCAGAATGAAACTTTAATTACAAAATAAACATAAAACAGCGCATCAGCCCCCTCACGGACGACTGATGCGCACAAATAAAAAGAAAACACAACTAAAAGCCCAGGCCTGGTCCTCTCTCATCCTTCACTGTTGATCCTGTTTTATATCCCTCCATCTCCTCCGTGAGACTCGAGACCAGTGAGTGTCGCAGGCGTCGCTCATCTCCAATCACTCCACCAGCCTCGCTCCTAGTTTTCACGTCCCTCGGCCCTGCCCCACTCGTCACATACCCCCATCGCCCCTCGCAGGTCTGGGGGGTACTCCCGAGACTGCACTCTACTCTAACCCCCCCCCTTCCGCTCACGGGGACCTGCGGGAACCTGGGGGTAGGACAGACGAGGCGAGAGAAAATGAGATGGAAGAAGGAGCGACAGAGACGAGAGAGGGGAGAAAGTAGAAAAAAAATCCGGTTCCCAGACGCACTGCTGCTTGGCCCTCCACCAGCTGGGTGGCCTCCTCCGCGGTGCCTGGCGTTGGCACTGGACGGCCCTCGGCGGACTGCACGACACTCCTCCGCCGCCCGGTGGACGGCGATGGCTCCTCCGGTTTTGGGCAGCCGGCAGGAGTCCCCTGTTCCCTGCTCCTCCCCATTCAGGCGGATGGCAGCAGGCTCTGGCCCCCTGGCGAACAGCGCCGACTCCTCCGCTCCCTCACGGACGGCAGCCGCCCCTCCACATCGCGGGCGGCGGCAGCGAGCTTGCCCGTTCCTGGCAACTCACTCCAGCCCACCGCCTCGAGCTTCCATGGCGGCACACTCCTCGCCTGCTCGATGGCACCACGGATTCACCACAGCGGCGAGGGATCTTCAACAGCGCGTCCCTCCCTTTCCCGGGCTTCGGCACCACTGTAATGATAAGACCTTCGTAATCAACGGGAAGAAGGAGGCAGGAACCGGTGGACAGTTAAAATTAAACTTTAATGACAAAAATAAATACAAAACAGCGCAGCAGCCCCTCACGGCCGACTGATGAAAAACCAAACACAACTAAAACCCAGGCCTGGTCCTCTGTCGTCCTTCACTGTCGTCGCTCCTGTTTTATATCCCTCCATCTCCTCCGTGGGGAGACCGGTGAGTGTCGCAGGTGTCGCTCATCTCCAATCAGTCCACCGGCCTCGCTCCTCGTTCCCACGTCCCTCGGCCCCGCCCCACTCGTCACAGTTGTGTGCCTCAACGGGGTTTCTGCGGAATCTTAAAAAGTCTTAAATTGTACAAGAAACTATAAATTATGATTTCAAGAGGTCTTAAATTTGGAAACAGAAAGACCAGAATTGTGATACGACTAAATGTGACGATTAAACTTAAAAAGGCTAACGTTATGATTTCGTTGAATTAACATGAGTGCTGCACATTCAAAGTCCAGTGCTGTGCTGCTTTGTGTTCTGCTTTTACCGGGGAAAGTTAAATTTTTACCAAACGCTCCACCTGTTGGCAGAGAATGAATAAGCATTTTCAATAGGGGGAAGTTATATTTGTACCAAACGGTCCACCTGCTGGCAGAGAATGAATAAGTATTTTTAATACAATTGTTTTTTTGGGGGGGTTTTTTCAGTTCAGAACAATGCAAAAATCGACCCATGTTTTTACCCTGCAAACACGCAAAGCCTTAAATGTGAACTGGTGGATTGATAAGAAGACAATGTATTATAAAAGTCTAAACATGGGGTGCGCAAAATGTATGGTCTGCAATAATATCGATATTATTGTGATTGGCCGCGGCATCTGTAAAGTGCATTTGCAGGTTTTGATCGCTGAGTGGCGCTTTAACCACAAGTTATCAAACAAGCGCAGCAAAGCACATTTTTGCAAGTAGATGTCAGCTTTGCCTCACTGAAGTGTTACATTTGACAGCTTCAGTCACGGAAAATTAAATAAAAACACTAGTAAAAATATTAAATTTATTTAATATTTAATATTCACAGATGAAAGTTAGGTACCTAATCACTTATGAAGTAATGTGCATTTCTTAGAACGGATTCAAGCAGGATAAATGGCAAGCCCGTGCCTGAGCCTGTGCTTATATTTTCTCTGAGCTACATGGTATTAAACCATATTTTAGATTTGACACATTTAAAAGGTGTGCAGTATTATTTATATTATATGAATTGTGTTATATTATTCAAAAGAAATTGTGGTTTACTTTGCATCGGAGCATTAAAAGTGGTAGCCTATTTTAGGGGGGTAGGTTACATGGATTAATATGCAAAATGTCAATATTTTCATATTATGTCTATATTTTAATTTATATTTAAAAATTCCTATAACAAAACAACATGCATTTTTTTTATTCATATTACCTGTCCTTTATTTTGGCAGATAATTTCTTGGGAAAAAGATATTTGTTTGTACACTGATTAATAAATTCTTCCATGTTTAGTAAAATATGAAATACTGTATACTTTTGTTTCCATTATTTAGGCCTAATTAGCCTAAAGCCAGAAACAAATAAATTAAACCTGCATGATTTAGCTAAATCTTTGAAACTCTAAAGAATGGATTAAAACGTCCTCGCTATTAAACTCAAGTTCTCATTATAATCAACAAAATGCACACAATGTAAAAAAGAGCTTTATTAATTGACAACTTCAGTGATTTTAAAGGGAGCCTTCTTTACTTGCTTTTACTTGCTCCCTGATTTTTTTCAGAAAAAAAATCAGACTTATTAAATCGATTTTAAAATCAATATTCAATTGACAAAGATTGTTTTTTTTTTTTTTCAAAACAAGTTTTAATATAGTTCATCATTCATTTACCAGTCAAATTTATAACGGAGACAAGATGATCAAAAAAATGACCTTAATGCTGGAAAGACCTTTATTTTGTTATTATTTTTTGTTAATACTAGCCCATCATGCACCATTCACTCAGCATTAACAGCTGTTCAGATTAAAACTGGCAGCTCCGCAGTGAGTCACTGACTCACTGACTGTCATGGACAGAGGACAGAGCAAGTGTGTATATAATTTCTAGTCTATATTTCCATCTTGTTATGCCGCTGGTTTAGTTTTTTTTTCTTTTTTTTTTTCTTATATAACTTATTTGTAAATAGAGCAGATCTATAAGGGCTGTACGATTCTGGATAAATTGAGAATCACAATTTTTTTTTGGTCTCGTATAGAGATCACGATTCTCCTACGATTCTTTTTTTATTATTAAGTTGGCTTGAGAAAGCCAACTTACTGATATTCTATTTAAACTTCTTATTATTATTCTTCGGAGACTAAAATTTTCAACTGCTACTCCTCCTAGAGCTTTAACTCTACAGACTCCAAACTCAGCCAAGATCTTCAGACTGATCTGAAGTTAGTTGCTATATCTTTTTAGACTGATCGGACTTATAGTTTTCATAAAACTGAAGATTAAATATCATAAAAATCCCATAGACTTACATTGAAAAGTCTCTGCTCAGCTGAACCTTCCGTAAACTCCAACTGTCAAAAATTCTATTCTAAACACACTGAAGCCCATTAGACTCAATCAGACTTACCTTCTATGTACTATTACTAACCCATTCAAACTCATTCAAACTCATCTATCTATCTATCTATCTATCTATCTATCTATCTATCTATCTATCTATCTATCTATCTATCTATCTATCTATCTATCTATCTATATTCAAACTCATCTATCTATCTATCTATCTATCTATCTATCTATCTATCTATCTGTATTCAAACTCATCTATCTATTTATATTTAAACTCATCTATTTATATTTAAACTCTATCTATATTAAAAATTATCTATCTATCTATCTATCTATCTATCTATCTATCTATCTATCTATATTCAGACTCATCTATCTATATTAAAAATTATCTATCTATCCATCCATCTATCTATCTATCTATCTATCTATCTATCTATCTATCTATCTATCTATCTATCTATCTATCTATCTATCTATCTATCTACTCATCTAATATTTCTAATCTATCTATCGATCTATCTATCTATACTCATCTAATATTTCTAATATTTCTAATCTATCTATCTGTCTGTCTATCTATCTATCTATCTATCTATCTATCTATCTATCTATCTATCTATCTATATTCAAACTCATCTATCTATCTATATTCAAACTCATCTATCTATTTATATTTAAACTCTATCTATCTATATTAAAAATAATCTATCTCTCTATCTATATTCAGACTCATCTATCTATATTAAAAATTATCTATCTATCTATCTATATCTTCAAACTAATATATCTATCTATCTATCTATCTACTCATCCAATATTTCTAATATTTCTAATCTGTCTATCTATCTACTCATCTAATATTTCTAATCTATCATCTATCTATCTATCTATCTATCTATCTATCTATCTATCTATCTATCTATCTATCTATCTTTAAACTCATCTATCTATCTAAATTCAAACTCATCTATCTATTTATATTTAAACTCATCGATCTATCTATATTTAAACTCATTGATCTATCTAACTATATTAAAAATAATCTATCTATATTCAGACTCTATCTATTTATATTAAAAATTATCTATCTATCTATCTATATATAATATATATATATATATATATATATATATATATATATATATATATATATCTTCAAACTAATATATCTATCTATCTATCTTCATAGCAACACTCTAGCAACTATCCAAACCAACCTAGAAACCACCGAGGGTATCCTAGAAATGTCATAACAAAAACTTAGGAACCACCCCGGGTACCCTAGCAACCGCATAGCAACACCCTAGCAACCATCCTGGGAATCCTAGCAACCGCATGGCAACACCTAAGCAACCACTCCGGGAACCCTAGCAACTGCATAGCAACACCCTAGCAACCATCCTAGGTACCCTAGCAACCGCATAGCAACATCCTGGCAACCATCCCAGGTACCCTAGCAACCGCATAGCAACACCTTAGCAACCACTCCGGGTACCCTAGCAACCGCATAACACCTTAGCAACCACTAAGGGTACCCTAGCAACTGCATAGCAACCCCTTAGCAACCATCCTGGGTACCCTAGAAACCGCATAGCAACACCCTAGCAACCATCCCAGGTACCCTATCAACTTTAAACTTTTCAAACTTTTTAAACTTTCTTATCCAGCTTTCTCAAGCCAACTTAAAGTTTGTCTTGACGAACTTTTTTATCTAGTCATTATTACTATTACTATTATCATGTTTTATAATATTTTAATATTATTACTATTATCATGTTTTTTGAACAGCAAATCGTCATATTAGAATGATTTCTGAAGATCATGTGACACTGGAGTAATAATGCTGAAAATACAGCTGCATATCCCAAAATAAATTACATTTTAAAATACATTCAAGTAGAAAGTAAGTTATTTTAAATTGTACAAATATTTCAAAACTTTACTGTTTTTGCTGTACTTTTGATCAAATAAATGCAGGTTTGGTGAGCAGAAGAGACTTTAAAAAACATTACACATCTTATGGTTCAAAAACTTTTGACTGGTATTGTGTATATAACGTATTTAAAACCCCAGTTTTTTTATATTAGAATGATGAAAAAGTTTTTTAAATCATTGCTTCAATGACTCACTCATAAACCTACCACACTTGTTTCATTACTGGATCAATCAGCGTTTTTGACGATTCTCTTGAATGAAAAATTAATTCATTGGCAAATACATTTTTAAGACACTTGTCGCCACCTAGTTGTTAATACGATGTAGCTTAGAGAAAATATAAGCACAGGCTTCACATTTATCCTGCTTGAATTCGTTCTAAGAAATGCACATAACTTCAAACTTTCATCTGTGAATATAAAATATATAAATCATTTTAACTACAGTGTTTTTCTTTCATTTTCCCTGACTGCAGCCGTCAGTTGTAACAAATCATCGAGGCAAAACTGACGTCTATTTGTGACTTAGCGGTCAAAAGCTCCAAATGCACTTTACAGATGCCGCAGCGGTGGTGCACGTGACGATAGAACCAATGTTTTGGATCACCACCTACTGTCTTTTCCTCTTTTGGAAGGCCAAAGTATATTCACTTCTGCAACAAAACACACAGCATCGTCACAACATAGCAGCTGCGCTGGCAGCTACAATAAAGTTACACCTTCTTTCTTTGTGTGAACATTTGGAAGGCATTAGGCAAATCTTCCCACATCATGATGCAGACTTGTGAAAGCGTGTTTAAATGAGGCGTTTTAGGAGGGCGTGGACAAGTCTTAACTTTTATAAATTCATAAAGTGACTACGGTGACCTTGGAATAAGAGAGAAACGGACTTGTATTAGCATAGATGCCATTCTTCTAACAATATAGCAAGTTCATTTTGTGTTATAGGAAGTGTTCCCAGTTCCGGTTGTCCTAATTAATGCAGCCTAAAAATTATTTAACTGATTTGAATATTATAAATGCGTTATGTATAAGCCAGGTTATAGAGATGGGTATTTAATCTAGATTTAAACTGACAGAGTGTGTCTGCCTCCCGAACAAAGGTTATTCCAGAGTTTTGGCACCAAATAGGAAAAGGATCTCCCACTCTTAAGACTGGTTCACACGGCAGGATAATTAGTAATAATAATAATAAGTTTATTTTATATAGCGCCTTTCTCAGACCCAAGGTCGCTTTACATAGAAATAGAATAACAAACATAATAACAGAATAAACAGATTAACATTACATAGGAAACATAAGAATTAGTGATACAAACAGTAATACAACAAAACATACAGTAAATGGATTATAAATTGTATGAGGAGAAGTGATCATTAAACAGAAATGTCTTGAGATGCGTTTTGAAGAAAGGAAGAGATGAACAGTTACGAAGAGGTTGTGGGAGGGAGTTCCAGAGTTTTGGGGCCAGGGCACTGAAAGACCTAGTGGAAAGTCTAGTGCGGGGAATAACAAGAAGGTTTTGGTCGGAGGATCGGAGTGAACGGGAGGGGGTGTATGTAATCAGGAGGTCACAGATGTATGGAGGAGCGAGGTTATGGAGAGCTTTGAAGGTGAGTAGTAGTACTTTGTATTTAATCCGGGACGGGACTGGTAGCCAGTGGAGTTGATGGAGAATGGGGGTGATGTGAGCAGATCGTTTTGTATGTGTAAGGAGCCTGGCTGCCGAGTTTTGAATGTATTGCAATCTTTGAAGGGATTTGGTGGGTAGACCAAGGAAAAGTGAGTTACAATAATCTAAGCGGGACATGATGAAGGAGTTAACCAAAGTCTCTGCATCACTAATAGAAAGGAAAGGTCGGAGGCGGGCAATGTTACGGAGGTGAAAGAAGGCAGTTTTAGTGAGTGATTTGATATGATGATCAAAACTGAGAGTGGAGTCGAATGTAATGCCAAGGTTTTTGACAACCGGGGTGGGGTGAACGGGTGAATCATCAATATTAAGAGTAAAAGTGTACGGTTTGGAGAGCATGCTTTTGGGGCCAATCAGCAGAATTTCAGTTTTATCCGTGTTGAGTTTGAGAAAATTGTTTTCCATCCATGTTTTTAAGTCAGAAAGGCAGTCAGTGAGCGAGTGTGGGGGGGGGGTCAGAGAAGGAAGTAGTGGTAAGATAGAGTTGAATGTCATCAGCATAGCAGTGGAAATTTAGACCGTGGCTGCGAATAATCTGACCAAGAGGGAGAATGTATATGAGAAAGAGGAGTGGCCCGAGAACCGAATTAGGCCGATTTTAGCCCCGATTCACCCCTTCCGACAATCTTAGGATGCACCGATTATCGTAAAATAATCTGATCAAATATTCCTGCCGTGTGTGGTGTGTTAAGACTGCTCTCCTCTGCTCGGAAGAACGTCGGGACTGCTCCGATCTCAAATCGGGGATATCCAACATGTTGGATTTATTTGGCCCAATTTCTTCTCGTGTGTGGTGTCCCCCGAGGACAAACAATCACGCAGCCTGTGGACTGTGGCATGTAGCCAATCAGAAAGCGAGGTGACTAGGCGGTGAGGAAGTGACATGAAACAAAATCAAAACAGCCGGCGTATATAATATAACAAATATAACAAATACAAATAAAGTCGATGGCATAACTACATCCACAACTGCAGTCCACCAGAATACATGGAAACTAATATATGAACGTTTATTTCAACGGTTATTAATCTGTGTAGTACGTAACAACATTTCTATGAGATAAAACAACAACTTTCCTCCATATCATAATGTAGCAAGTATAGTCCATGCTCGCGTGGTCTCCACCTCTTTGACCATCGCCTTTTCTTGTTTTTCTTATGTTTTTTTTTCATAAAAAACAAAGCACAAACTATGGCACTTGTTCAAATACTGAGGTGCTAAACCATTTACGGCTCTATAAGTTATAAGCAAGATTTTAAAATATGTACAATGTTTAATAGGGAGCCAGTGCAGTGTTGAAAAAGCCAGGCTAATATGGTCATACTTCCTGTTTCTAATAAGAACTCTAGCTGCTGGATTTTGAACCAGCTGTAGATTGTTTATTAAGTGTGCAGAACACCCACCCAATAAAGCAGTACAATAATCTAACCTTGAGGTTATGAACACATGAATTAACGTTTCCGCATTTGACATTGAGAACATAGGTTGTAATTTAGATATATTTTTGAGGTGGAAAAATGCAATTTTACAAATGCTAGAAACGTGACTTTCAAAGAAAAATTAGCACACATAGGTTCCTAACTGAGAATATCTCTGTATCTCAACAAGGAATAGTTCTTTGGGTTTGAGACTTTAGTCTTTGCAACTTTAGGGATCTTATCTGTTCACGAACAGCTTGTAACATTCCAAAGAGAAAGGAAACCTTGAAATAGCATGATTTGACCCCTTTAATATATAAATTATTAATAAAGCATATTATGTACAGACAAGCAACAGAGCCCAGAATTTGCACAGAATGCACAAAGAGTCACATTAAGTGTTTTCCTCCCATAGAGTCCATGAAGAAAATGTTTAATGCATTAAGGTTGAGATGTTAAAACACTAAAATAGGTATTTAAATGGTACTATTTATAGACAAGCATGTATGGCCAGAATATGAACTAATTGATCGAAGTTTCAAATTAAGCTGTTTCCTCTCATAAAATATTATACAGAAATTTCATAACATGCAATTCAGCACACAATGTTTAGATTCTAGGTTCATCTTCATGCTTGCCTGTACTGCCTGAATATTTTGACAAAAGTATAAAATTTTCATATATTCTAGATTCATTACATGTAAAGTAAATCATTTTAAAGCATATAACATGCAAAGTTGACTGGAAGAAATTGGGTAGGAAAGGTGCACAAGCAACAGGATGACCGAAAGCTTGAGAATACTGTCAAGCAGATTCAAACGTTTGGGAAAGCTTCACAAGGAGAGGACTGGAGCTGGAGTCAGTGACACTCAGATGTCAAGAGTCAAGACACTCAGATGTCTTCAGATGTTAGAAGTATCTTACCTGGGCTAAAAGAGAAAAAGAACTGGACTGTTGCTCAGTGGTTAAAAGTCCTCTTTTCAGAAAAAAAGTTACTTTTTAATTTATTTTGGAAATCCAGGTCTGGAGGAAGACTGGAGAGGCACAGAATCCAAGCTACTTGAAGTCCAGTGTAAAATTTCCCAAGTCAGTGATGATTTGGTGTGGTGTGACGCTGCTGGTGTTGGTCCATTGTGTTTTATCAAGTCCAAATTCAATGCAGCCATCTACCAGGAGATTTTGGAGCATTTTACAGTATGCTTCCATCTGCTGACAAGCTTTATGGAGATGCTGAATTCCTTTTCCAGCAGGTACCTATCCACAGTGCCAAAACCACTTCCAAGTTATTTGCTGACTAATATCACAGTGTTTGATCGGCAAGCTAACATGCCTGACCTGAACCCGATATAGAATCTATGGGATATTTTCAAGAGAAAGATGAGAAACAGACAATCAAACAATGAAGACGAGCTGAGGGCTCATTAGTGCTACAGGCTGATTGCTTCCATGCCACACCTCACTGGTGCTGTCATTTGTGCTAAAGGAGTCACAACAAATGTTTTTGTTTTGCAAATGAAGGAAATGTAGAGTTTGGTTCCAAAACGCGATAAGCGCCATTTAAAAAATAAATTAAAAAAATATATATAATAAAAAAAGTTTCCTCCAAAATCAGTATTTTGTCTGGTCAGTATTGAAAAGTCCATTTTTAATTTGACTCAAAATGTGATATTCGCAGAGTTATTGCATCATGTTTTCTTCCTTTTTTTTTTTTTCAAACCGCAACAAACGCCAGTCTCCCTTTTTTGCAGAATGCGATATATCTACCCAACCAATCACAGCACACCATTCCACACACTCTAGACAATAATGGCGGCGCTTTAAATATACCCAGCATACTAGTTTTCCTAATCTACTTTGTACTTTGAGATCAACAAACAAGGGTTGCACAATAAATCACATGTGATTGTCATGTGCATCTCGTTAGTAAAGCTGGTTCTGGCTCTAACTTATAGAACCTCTTCTGTATCATCAACACAAGGAAGAAACATATGTAATAAAATATATTTTATTAACAAAATATAGACAGGATTAATAAACAACTACTAAATTAATACCATAAATGAAATGGGAATAAAGTGCATAAGATGCATAAAATGTAAGAGATTATGGTAGGTGTTGCAATGTCAGAGATACGTTATCTGTAAAGATAAACTGTCTCTACTCTGAAAGAAATAAGGTGAAGAACCCTGTTTTGCATCAAACAAATACATGAACGATTTGCTACAAACTCCAATCAGCTATATAATATCTAATGTAAATTAGAAAAATCATATACTGATAATATCTAACAATTCAAAGAGGTTTGGATAAGTGATATTTACGTTCTGTAAATTTGCATGCACAAGATAAGCTTTGTGAAGGTGTAAATCGCATTTCAAGCATAACAAAAAATATTATTTGCAGCATTTTACTGTTACTCATAAGTGTATTTTGAAACTGCAGCTTCATGCTAAAAGTAAAATAGACATGATCTGCATTCTTCTGACTTCCATTTTCCTGTGCTAACACTTTTGGCACAATGGGTCTCATTCATGAAACACGAGCAGAACGAATTTTTGTGTAAATCGTGTGTAAAGTGGTTCTGGCGTAAATAAATCTACGAAATAAATCTACACCTGCTCTCAGCCACGCGTAAATAGTGCGTTTAACATCTGAACGGTTTGCTCATTAATACGGCTGCATTTGAATTCACCTTAATCGGGTACATATTTACGCCGCATTTTGAAAAAAATATATAGTATAAATTATATATAGTAAATTAATTAAGTTTTTTCTTTTCACTTCTGGGACTGTTCGATTAACAGATGAACTCCATTAATAGCATCTGTAATATGCTGCCAAGCTTCCTTTTTTTAGAACCCGATACGCCACTATGTACGCTTGAAAATAAAACGTGGCGTTTTGAATGAACTTCTGATAATAAAACTTCAATTTCTGCAGCTGAGAATTTTTTTTCATTCGCTTTTGAGAAGACATGTTGAAATCCTTCCTTTGGTGTCATAATATGATGCCCATATATAGTCATCAGTCGGATTTAATGGGTGGGATTTATGGTAATTGAGAATGAGCGTGCACACTTGTGTGTTACTTTTCACTATCACATCTGACGTTTACGAAGTATTTGTGAATCAGGAGAAGAGTTTTAGGAAAGGTCTCTTTACTTGCAAATCACTCACATATTTACTCGTATATTTACGAATGTTTCATGAATGAGACCCATTTTGTTCACTAAAATACGGTCAAAAGTACTGCAAGCCTGTGAACAGTGATTTGCAAGCAAAAACAACAGTTTAAAGAACTGCAAAACGGATTAACTGCATAGAACCAGTCTGTGTGTGTAAAAAACTTTTACTAAAACTAAATGACGTATAGTGCTCGTGGGGCAAAAAGGTTCTAAAATATTTTTTCTCTGCACTTACAATTTTGGCACGATTCTCTCACTGACTGAGTTTTGCCAACTTTGTTGTAGCCATCCACATGAGCCTCATGCTGACTCACCATTTACTCTTATCTGATTGGTAAAATAAACATATCATATGCCAAAACATTAATCTTAATGTAGTTCCACATCGTTCTCGCTGCCAGAATGGTACTTTTATCGTACATATAGGCTACATTAAAAATAAATTTATAACTAATTAATTAATTTAAAACATGATATTTTAAGTTGTGTACCATTAGGTCAGACTCCCATGTAGTACGTAGATCAACTTCTATGTTGTGTATTTTCAATACATGTTGTTAGTATATCTTATTGTGTTGTCACATGAAGTGTTTTCTTTATAAAGGTTTATATTAGGGATAAAATGCTTCATTTTCATCTTTCAACTTGGATTATTGTAGCGTTGTTTTAGAAGTAAATGAAGAGAAATGTGAGAATTTAATTTTTATTTTCTGTAGTTGTAGGTTGTGCATTAGCCTTAATTTAGACCAGCTTAAGCAAATCAATCATTTCAGGAATATTCATACATAAAGGCTGATGTTTTTTTCTTTATTATTCATTGTATTGAAGGCTTTAGACAATTTGTCAGCTTTACCAGTTCATATAGATTTGAATAACATATACCCTGTCCTATACCGACTATGAACACATTTCCACCATTTATGCCTATGAAAGGTGATCAAGCCTATCAGAGTAGGTATGGGGCAGAGTGACTTGTGTACTTTTAGCCTTGAAGTACAGTGTATGTAACCTGGTTGAGAGCATAGAACTATTATCATCAATTATTGAGAATCTTATCAGTTTAAAGGTATCCACAAAACATCCATTCAAGTTAAATCCAAGAAATAGTGTGTGTGTGTGTGTGTGTGTGTGTTTTAAATGTTTTCATTCATAGGTAATAACCCATTTAATTTCAATTACATTTTGACCACTGAGTTTCCTTAAAGACATTTGACCAGAAATTTGTTCCTCTTTGTTCTTCCAACCATAAATGTCACCCCTACTATATTCAGATGGTGCGGATTTTGTTGTGAAGACAATTTATAAGCTTTCTTTCTATAAATATCAAATAAAAAAATATAAAGAATAATATAAATATTACAGTTAAATTCAATTTATCTATATCTATAAATCTATTTATCTATACCGTATTCCAAAATGATAATGTAAATTGGATGTTAGTGTCAAACACTATTTTTTTATTTTCTTTTTTCTTGTTTTTTTTTTTTTTTTTTCAATTAAACTCATGGATGGTATTGTGTCTCAGGGCTCTTTGGATCACTGAAATTAATCTCAGACACCTGTAATAATTTGCCAAATGAGCCCAATTAAACAAAAATTACTTAAAAAGGATGTTCCACATTACTAAGCAAAGCCACAGGTTTCAAGCAATATGGGAATAAAAAGGATCTCTCTGCTGCTGAAAAGCATCAAATAGTACAATGCCTTGGACAAGGTATGAAAACATTTGATATTTCCCAACAAGGCTGTGACATCAACAGGGAGGTGGTGGAACATGTATTTTGCCGGAATCATGTGTAGAGAGCTGGTTGGCCCCTTTAGGTTCCCTGAAGGTGTGAAAATGACCTCGGAAAAATGTAAAAGATAAGAAACTCATGGTGTGGCCACCATCCTCCCCTGACCTCAACTCTATTGAGAAACTTTGAAGTATCCTCAAGCAAAATATCTATGAGTGTTGGAGGCAGTTCTGATCAAAACAGCACTTCTGACATCCTGCAGACAAATTCAAGCAGAAACTCTTCAAAAACTCACAAGTTCAATGGATGCAAGAATTGTAAAGGTTAAAATTTAAAGAAGGGTTTCTATGTTAAGATGTAACTTGCCCTCTCAGGATGTTTTTGTTTAAAATAGCTTTTGATATTTTAGTAAAAATTACCACCTAATGCTACAAATTCAGTAAATGCCCATTTTCAGTTCTTTACAACCTATAAAATGTTTTAACTGTTAGAGATAATACTTTGAAGTGCATTTAGATTTTTTTTTTATTTTTTTTTTTTGGAAATACTGTTATCATTAGGAGGTTAGTTCAATAAAATTTGAACTATACTTTAATGGTTGATGAGTTGAAAATTATACTGACTGAGATTTGAATTGACTATTTATGAAAATCAGAGAAGGATGTCATTTGCATAATAATTTGGAACGCGGTGTATATAAAACTTTTTTACAGAGCCAACTCTATCTCAAAACAAGTAGTTGTTTTATAGTATTACAGTAAAGCTGTTATTTTCAGTCAACAAAATTGAGGAATGGTAATAACAGTAAATAACCCCAAATTAACCATGTACTAACAATGTTTATTATTATTATTACGGTGTGCTTTTTGAGTATAATTTTTGCATAATGTATTAAATATTTAAGATATTATGTAAAGATATATAAAGATAACCTTTGGTCATCTGAAAACTGTATTTCCCTTTATTGTGTTTGTGTCTGTCTCTTCTAGTAATGTTGTAGAGAAATGTGTGATTCATTCTTCTCGTGCGGAGAGGGCCCTATTAATCGATGAAGTCTGCTGTCAGAAGGATGGCCCTCACAGTGCCCTGTACACTATGATGAAGGACCAGTATGCAAATTATGTAGTGCAAAGAATGATTGACATGGCTGAACCTGCCCAGCGCAAGATCATCATGCACAAGGTAAATGCACAGAATGCTGTTGCATAATTAAAATAATTGAAGAAAAGATTAAAAATGCAATCATCCTGGGCAGGGTTTAAATCATTGTTATTGTCAATTTCAGATTCGACCCCATATTGCCACTCTCCGTAAATACACATATGGAAAACACATCCTGGCTAAGTTAGAGAAGTACTACATGAAGTGTGGATCAGACCTAGGCCCTATTGGAGGCCCCACCAATGGCTTAATTTAAGGGCCTCCCACCCAACCCATGCCCCTTTCCCTCAAAAGGGAATCTATTATGGGCATCTCCTCCACCGTGGAGTTCATACCCTATAGGGGTTTTACCCCAAAAAAATGAAAGGAAAAGAAATTGGCCTCACCTGAGAATGCTGAGATGTCTGACTAGTTGCTGGTGCAGTTCCCGGTGTAGTGCCCATTGTTACCTCAACTAGAGACTGCATGGTCTGTAAGTGGTTTCCTGGGTAAAGCAGAACACCCTTGTTCATGATGTAATTGATGTAACTGACTGTTTCCTTTTTTTCTTTCCTAGTAAATATCTTGTACATTTTTTACCTTGTACATTTTCTGTAGAAAAAGGAATGTTTGCTGTTATTTTACAGTTCTTACAATTTACACCAGCAAGTGACTTTATAAGGACAAACTGAGTGAATATTTTTAATTAACATTTTATTTTTTATTTTTCCTATCCATACTTCTTAATAGCAAATTCAAGAAGTGTGATACTTTTAAGCCCTGTTTTAGCCTGATGGTACACATGCCAAGGCTGCTGATGAAAAATAATGAACCAGTCAGCTTGATCTTAAAAAAATCTTGCTTGTAGATGACCACTTCCGTCTGCCATGCCATTGAGTTAGTTGCGTTATTCTAAAACAATCAAAGAGCTTCACTGCCTTTAAACGGGGGTGATATGATTCATAAGTGGTTTGAAGTGGCTGCAATTCCCATCTATTTTTTTCTTTCCCTCCCTCATGTGTGCACCGTTTTTGATTAACTGCTCCACTTCCGTTTTGGGTTGCATGGTAGGTATGCAAGGCCTGCAGGGGGTGGGGAGATTCGGCATACTGTGCTTGGATTTAATGTTTTAATGGAATTATTTTTCTTTGTCATCATGTTTGTGGATCATCTGTCTGTTTTTTTTTTTTTAACACTGCCCTAGAAACAGTATAGTTGTACTGATTATCCTCTCTTTACATTGTAAATGTAATCTTCAATGTAATGTAAGCATCTTCATGTACAAGTACAAATATTGAATTGTTGCTGTTTTTTGGCTGTTGGGGGAGGCGGCGCTTGAGTCTTAGATGATGCTCTCCTAGGCAAAGTGAGGAGTTGGTAGGCGACGTCCCTGTCCTCAAAGGACTTTTGAGCTTGGTGCAAGTAGAACC
The DNA here is from genome assembly GCF_023724105.1 of Carassius gibelio. Lineage (NCBI taxonomy): Eukaryota > Metazoa > Chordata > Actinopteri > Cypriniformes > Cyprinidae > Carassius > Carassius gibelio. Next base: position 28,543,306 of record NC_068415.1, read on the forward strand.
GATTTGATTTCATGAAGATGAGACGTTGCAGGGTAGGATCAAATGTACAGCATTCAGCAGTATAGATTTAGAATGCGCAAGATTATACTTTTCAGAGAAAGGACATCGGGCTGCTGTCTTCTGCTGCACACTCTTTTTTTGTTTGGCTAATATATTAATGGCTTTTTTTCCTTTTCTTCATATGAATAAATGTAGAATACATGTAGTATGTGTGGGATAATTAAGTGTTAGTTTATTAGTTAAATAGAAAAAAAATAATCTAGTTGTGATGTTGGAAAGGCCTTGCTAAATTGCATAGTGATTTGCTTTTATTTTGTCTGTACAGTTGTACATTTGTAAACGTTAATGCTGTAAATGGAATGTCTTTTACACTTTTTGGGGAAGAAAAATCTAAAATGTGCATTTTGATGTGTGAATATTCATCACTCCTTTCCCTTTGAATATAATGTATACAGTTTTCTTTGAACAAGCATTATTTTAAAGAAGAAAAAGAGAAAAACTTTTTATACATCACAATCTCAAGGTGGTTTTGTTTTTAATCAGTTCTCGGAAAATGGTCAGCCTCCTTATGTACGACAACTTCTGTTAACATTTAGTCATTTTGATGTGTGGCAGTTGAATAAAATAAGACATTTCTGAATTAAAAACAAAAACACATGGGCCTCTCTTTGGTCCTACCTGCTGCCATGGAAATTTCACAGGACAGGACAATAATTATTTTTGTATAAAGGAGTGCTGTATTTTAGAGCAGCCACTAACTTGTAAGCAAATTAATTGTAAGATATTGTCATTTATATAAATATGAACATATGAGTTTTGTCACACTGTCAGAGTCATGTACATTTTCAGGAGGCCTTATGTACCGTGTGTACAGATGTTAGATGAGAAAAAAACAGACTTTGTATGATTAAACTGTTCTTCTAACATTTTATTTTAGTGTATGAAGCTTTTATTATTCATAAAACACAACACTCACTACACACTCATTGACAGCTGAAAGGAATATTTCTTGTTAAATATTCCTCACTGAAATGTGGTGTGCTGTCGATTATCACATTAAATATTTTAATAGTTCAATTCGCTTAAATATTTAAAATTCAGTTAAAATTATAAAAAGTTTAACTTAAATGACCTTGGAAGTCTATTAGATGAAATATTGTTTTTTAAATGTCGTTTCCCATTTCTTTTTTTTTTCTTTTTCTTTTTTTATTAAAACATTTTCTCTCACACAAAGAAGTTGCAAAAGATACAGGAAAGTAAGTTCTGATAATTTGAATTCATACTCAAAGCCACGGCAAAGAAAAAGTTATTGATACCAGTTTTTTTTGCTGTTTAAACAATCAATTTAAAATTACAAGTTTTTAATTGCAATACAGTTCCTTAGCTTATGTATCAATGGTAGTTATCTAAAGGATATTACAATTGGTAACACTAATGTAAAAAAAAAAAAAAAAAACTACCTGATGATCTAGCTATATTCTTGAATTATTAAACACACAATCTTTGTTTATTTTTAACTCCTTTCCTGAAGCCTTAGATTTAAATTATAATCAATGTGAATTGCTACCGAATAGAAAATTCTCTAAATTACTCAAATACACTCTAATATTTAAATTGAGGGTATTGTTGTCAAAATAGTGTAACACATTTTGGTATACAAATAACTAAAGATGTAAACACAAAAAATCAAGAGTGTCGGTCTCATATGGCATACACAGCTCAGTCTCTCTTTGTGGATAAAACCATTGTAAGCCAATGAGGTTTTAATCTAATCCAAAAACAAAGGTCAAATGTGAAGGTCGTGATATTAAACACAATAGTATTGGTCTGAATTTTATTAATTTTGATTCCCTCAGCAATAAATTCAAATAAAAGGGGCTAAATCAATGTCAAGTCACCTTTATTTATACAGCACTTTTAACAATACAGATTGCATCAATGCAACTGTACAGCATTAAGTAGGAAAATAGTGTGTCAGTATGCAAAAAGGCAGTTCATCATTGAATTCAGTGATGTCATCATCCAGCTTAGTTTAGTTTAAATGGTATCTGTGCAATCATAGACTGGGCTATTGGGCTCTATACTTTATTAACATAATGGTTTGTTTTTGGTTAAGTGGTTTTTTAGTAATCAAACAAATGTCTCTCCAAATGCCAAACACCTAGCCCCAAAATAATTAGCTACAGTTTTGGGAGCTATTCTTTTTAGTTTGTGTATGCTTAAAAAAAAAAAAAAAAAAGGTCTAGACAAAAAATAAATAAATAATAATAATAATGATTTTTCACAAACAAAGTGAGTGTTTTATTTTGTAATTTTACTAAATGTGTTGTAGATCACTTCTGTGGGTAAAGGCACTAGATCACAGGTAATTTTCAATAGGTGATCTATTCCTGCTTGAAATCAGTCGTTATTGATGAAATTGTTAATTTTCTCACCAGATGGCGCTATTTTGCTGAGGGTTTTATTTTAAGACTGGTCTTTAAATATTTTAATTTTAGTGATAGGGTTAGATGTGTTATTTGAACATGAAAATTGAGAAAATGTAAAACTGTGTTTATTAACATTGTCCATAAATTATTTTGTTCAAAATATCTAGAGAGAAAATTTGATTTTACAGTTTCAGCTTACAAATCAAATTGATTTGATAAACAGTATGACAAATATGATCATGTTTATTTTATTTATTTTGTTAAAAGAGAAGACTGAAGAAAAAACTTGTCCAAAAATCAATCCATGTAAGAAACAAATGTAAATAATAATAATAATAATAAAATAAAATTACAAGAATTGTTGCAGAATTATCTCGCATAACTAATGCATACAAATTTTATAGGCTAAATTAGTGCTCATATATAATTTAGCCTATAAAATCAGTCATTGGACCAGCTTTTTCAAGATGTATCAGACCAAGTCTGAGAGTGCTGTCAAGAAGTGTCTTCCAGCCAGGGTAAAGATCCCTTTGAGAGCTCTTTAAGTCCTGAAACACTTCTCATGTTGTCATAGTAACCTACTGCAGAACCACATTAAATGTTTTTGGAGTATGTACACTCACAAGCCAGAACTGGACATTACTTATGAAGACAGCTGCATTTCAAAGAGACAAATGTTTTGGATGTGATGACTGTTTTTAAGAGCCAGTCCAGTTTCCGTGGAGATAACACTAATATATTGCACAAATTTGTTCCACTGGTTTTATTCCAGAACTCCTGAGTGTGAAAACCATATTGTGTGATTTATGCTGTTGCGAAACTTCCCAGATATATATATATAAATGAATATGATTTATGGACATCATTCTGTTTCAAATTATATGTCATTAAATGTGTTTGGTTTAATTTAAGAAATTTGTGCATTGACAATTACAGTCCTTATTTTTTTATTATTCTGTCTAAACTAGTGGTTCCCAATCTGTGCCAGAGTTTGTAGGATTGTATATATATATATATATATATATATATATACATATATATATATACATATAATCAGTACAGACCAAAAGTTTGGACACACCTTCTCATTCAAAGAGTTTTCTTTATTTTCATGACTATGAAAATTGTAGAGTCAGACTGAAGGCATCAAGGGCCATTTGACCAAGAAGGAGAGTGATGGGGTGCTGCGCCAGATGACCTGGCCTCCACAGTCGAGATGGTTTAGGGGTGAGCTGGACTGCAGACAGAAGGCAAAAGGGCCAACAAGTGCTAAGCATCTCTTGGGGAACTCCTTCAAGACTGTTGGAAGACCATTTCAGGTTACTACCTCTTGAAGCTCATCAAGAGAATGCCAAGAGTGTGCAAAGCAGTAATCAAAGCAAAAGGTGGCTACTTTGAAGAACCTAGAATATGACATATTTTCAGTTGTTTCACACTTTTTTGTTATGTATATAATTCCACATGTGTTCATTCATAGTTTTGATGCCTTCAGTGTGAAACTACAATTTTCATAGTCATGAAAATAAATAAAACTCTTTGAATGAGAAAACTACTTTGTGTCCAAACTATATATATATCATGAGTGTTCATACAAATTCATAGGTAGTTTCCAGGAATAAAGGACAGAAGGGCTTTAAGGACAAAAGGTCGGGAAACAATGAATGATTGCAAATGAACTCAGCTGCTATCACTGTCCACCAGTTACATTTATTGGATTTTTGTACTAATTTCCCTATTTGGCCTATCCCATAACTCAAGGGCACATAAGGGTGCCAAATAAGCTCAAGGGCTTACTGTTGCAGCTGTGTTTTCTCTCTGATTGTAAGTGTGATCAGACTACCAGGCAGTATGAAACCAAGGCTTTTCTGAGACTGATTATAATTGGACTGTGATCTCTCAGAGATATATTCACGTAATCCATCAATTAAGGAGGGTAAATTTAAGCCAACCATAAACTGCAAGTCCTACAGGAAGGTGCACTTATGCATCTAGATTCAGTTATACTGGATCCTTGGACTTTCATATTTGTCTATATCTATTTTATTATACAGGAGAGGCTAGAAATATGTAAAAGTACTTGTCTGGAATCATGTTTCTTCTACCACTACAAACACCCATATATTTAGTAAAAATATGTTTATTCAAGTTTGCTACAAAAAATATGGCAAAATAAGATTAATAACTACTGATGGTGGAGCTGTTTTTGCCTTGAATGCATGAAAAGAAGCAGCAAATCAAAAACTCTCCTCAAAGTCATTAGGGGAGGCAATCTGTCTTTCATTTGTGAATTACTAAATATTCATGGTCATCATGGTCTCTCTTGCATACGGCCTTTCTTACACAAAACTTGTCTTAAAAGTTAAATTAATCATTTTTATTTATTTATTTATTTATTTATTTTTGTGAATGATTGAGCATATGATTTTCACATTATTTTGTATCAAAAACTTTAGCCTTACCATATCCAGTTCTCAAATGCTTTGTAAACAAATTAACTGTATGTGTTTTGTTTTATGGACTTATTTCAGTGACTTAAAAATCTTTAGTTTTTCACTAACCATGCATGAGTTTTGTTTTATTAAAAATACAAACTTGAGCAAACATGCTACTCACAAATTTTCTTCTTTTTTTTTTTAAATGCAGTCCATTTACCATTTACCATAATACATTTTTGAAGGCCTAGACCTTTATCAGTATAACTAGTGAACACTGGCTTTGAACCATATATATTTAAAAAGTATCCTATAAACTAAAAAATGGGTATGTAACTGGTACACTGACAATATACTTATGAGTTCACGAAGTATATTTGCAATACTAAATAAAGTTAGGGGTGGAAAGAAACCTCAAAATCCAGGACATTTACAGAATATATAAACAGACATCAGCATAAAGATACCAGGCATTACTTGAAACCAATCTAAAGGTAAGAGAATTCAAAGGCATGTCACCAATGAAAGCACATGTGGGTGTTAGATATTCCATCTGTATTTCTTTGAAACTAGCTCAGTTAAAATATTAACCAGATGTTGAACAGCAATATTTTCTCCAGAAAGACTCCTATTATCATTCCCCTCTTTTCCCGCACCTAGAGTTTGCTTGTTTTAGTTCTTACAAGTTATGCTTCAGTGTAAGAAACAGTTTGACACTGCTAGCTGATGAGAAAACAGAGCTGTAGGCCTATTTGATAGTTCAATCAAGGGAGAATAATATGTCATCTGGAAGAATTGTCACATTCCACATTACAAGATGGGAAATCCAGAATTTATATCTTGAGTTATCATGCTTGTTCAAATTGGTTCAAAATGAACACAAATATAGAAGAAACCATCTCTGTTAATTGTTTTCAATGTCAATGTAATTTGATAAATTATTTTAAAACACTGATGTTTTGTGAAGCTACTAATGGCTGGTATTGGATTGATTAAAGGTGGACAAGTTTATTTACATTCAGGAAGTTAAAGGATTAAATGCAGAAGTCATCAACACTAACATGAGCATGTGAAATCCCTGTCTGCATTCAAGCTTTGTGCTTCAAATCACAAATCAGTAATAACCAAACCTTATTAAAAATAATAAATGAATTCCCTCAATAATACAAATAATAATAAAAATTGCCTGGTACATTCACACCCATACATGAGTCTCCTCTCAATTACTGTCAGCTGGAAAGTTCATTAAGAGGTTATTGGAAGTGTAACTCAAATCCCTTTTAGTACTTTCATTACCAGCCATATGGAAAGAAACTCACCAAAGTATCATATGGAAAAGCAATGGCGCTGTTCAGACAGACAGCGAAAAAAAAAAAAAGTTTGGTATATCGAACTGTTTTTGAAGGTGGATTATTAGTTAACTAAATTCATAACATAAATTTGCAAATAAAATCCAGTACAGGTATGCTTTGAGTCTTGTTTTTCTGCACAATGAACATGCAGTGCAATAATGCAAAGTTACAATATTTTTATTCAAATTTTAATTTAACATGCAATGAGGTCAAAAGGGTCCAGCCTACCAATTATGTTTTTGTGTTTTTATTTACTAGCCCTTGATTTACAGAAATAAAATACAACCATATTATGTTGGTAAGAGACAGAGAAAGAGAGAGAGAGATATTTTAATCCAGTGGTTAAAGGGACTACATCAAAAGCCCTTGTTATAAGTGACACTTTTAAGTGGATTTATTTACTTGCACTTGCACCTGCTTTGTGCACACTTAATATACAATCATAACTTGATTTAATCCCTCAAGGCAAGGTAGGTCTATTTATATAGCACATTTCATACACAATGGTAATTCAAAGTGTTTTACATAAAAGAAAGTAAAGAATCATAAAAAAAAGAATCACAGCAATAAAACAAGAAATAAAAAAAATGTTTTAAATGATTATGATAATTAATTTAAAACAGTTAAATAGAAAATGATTATGCATAAAATAATCAGAAATGCAATCAGCTTGGATGTAGCTAAACATAGCTAAACAGATGAGTTTTAAGTCTAGATTTAAATGTGGATAATGTTTTAAAACATCTGATATCTTCTGGAAGCTAGCATACTTATGCACTCATCTGTGGCAAAATTAATTACATAGCAGAAGGGGAGGAACAACCAGACTCAATTAATGAGTGATAAAATAACCTTAATTCATCCACTATACGAATCTGAGTACAGCGTATATAGTGCATCATTTAGGATGTAACTAGTGATTTGCGGACCCTAAGCAAACTTCAGGTATGGGACCCTAACACAACAACTATTTACTCTTTTACTTTTGTAACTCTTATTTCGCCCTCATATTTTACATTTGCATGTGATTGCACTTGTCAACTGAATGGTAGAACAGAATAGTCACAATCTTCAATCTTTTAAAAAGTCAGAAACATTAAATGAGTAAACTTTCTTCTCTGAGGTGAATAAGTTGAACGAGTAACATAAAATAATCCATAACTCAATATAAAATAATTTGTTTTATTTAAAACTAAATCATTTGTTTTCATTTATTGAAAAAAAAACTTGACCCTATATAATAAAGCTTTATCTATTATTTTTCTATTCTATCTACTTTTTTATTATTTTTTATTTATTATTTAAACATATATAAATTAATAAATGGACCTTGCAAGTTGCATTAGACTAACCGGGATTTGTCACAGCACTTACAGTACGTAATGTTTCCCATAACTTTATTATAATAATTAATAATTATATTAATATTTTAACAATAAACAAATAATCACCATTAAATACATAAAAGTGGCACTTTTTTATTTAGTTACACGTGAAGATAAAATAGCATGAATTTAAATAAACTAAACATGATGTTTTGTGATTACAACAACTACATTGCAGCTTAGAAACTGTTTAACACTTGAATGATCTACACCCAAGCTCATATTTTACAAAAAACATGCATGTACACGAACTGCAGTAGAAGTTATGTAGAAAATTTAGTAGTTCAGGATGTAAATTATAACCTTAAATTCTAAAATAGTTAATCACGGTTGGGCCATTGAGAATTACAAACTTGATCATGAAATATAATTCTAAATACTGTACTCAGTTAACATGGGTTACTTGGCACTGCTTTTGTGGTGTTGAACAGCTTAATAAACCATTCACAATTGGCTCAAAAAACACACAATTATTTTTAAAACAATTCTAAAATGATTCTTTAATAAATTTTAGTGTATTGAATTGAACACAAACTGTCACAAAATAATTGATTTATGAGCAATTTACACATTGATTGATGATGCTTGTGAACAAGGCCCACTGTCTATATTGTATTGTACAGTCAATCACTTACCATTACCAGTGTAACATGATAGATTAAATATATAACCTAAAATTCATCAGTTTGTTTTAATGCAGATTGTTCAGGTAATTCATTAATTTTCTGTCCTTTTTTGCTGCATTGCAACTTAATTGACTCCAACTTTCTTGGATTCCAGTTGTTGTGGCCTAAAATAACATATAGGTTTCAAGTGTCCTGCCCATCACTGTCCTCCTGCTGTTGGGTGACTGGCGGGTTGCCTGGATAATCTAGAAGCGAAATAGGGGTATCCTTTGCTCCAGTTCGCTGCCTCTCACGTCTAGTGATTCCTCTGCTGCTTGCCTTCGAAGATATTGTCTGACCCCGGAACAGCTGAGCCTGACGTTGACATAGACCCACTTTGCTGAGCAGTATAAAGACATCTCCTTGGAAGGCCTTTGTGAAGATGGCATATAAGAAAGGGTTAGCGCAGGAATTCAGAGGGTAAAAGAGCACCAAGAGGATCTTGGAGTTTGACACAGTGATGAGGGGGTGGTCCAACGCAGCAGTCACAGCATAAATTGAAATTGGTGCCATGCAGAGGAAGTCTGTAAAAATGAGCACAGCCATGCGCTTGGCAATGTTGGTGTCTTTGTTGGCAGACTGATGACTGGGGTTGTGAACAGCACAATAGATCTTGATGTAACAGGCACAAATAACTACAAAAGCCAAGATGTTAAAAACAAGCACACATAGTATGTAGATCTGGTTCACAAGTGTCTGGGTGTCCATGGGCAGACAAATGCTGACCTTCTGGTAGCTGCTGACCCCAATGAGAGGCATAAGAGCCAATAAGAGGCAAAAGATCCAGCCTACTAGCATTATGACTGAAGCATGGGACAGACGCAACTTACGGTCCAGTCTCATGGCGTATGTGATAGCATACCAGCGTTCCAGAGTAATAGTGGTCAGTGTGTATACTGAAAGTTCACTAGCAAAGACAGAGAAGAACCCAGCTAGGTTGCATCCCGGACCTGTCTGCCAATCAATAGCATGATTATAGTATTCAGAACGTGTGTGGAGGTCCACAGAAGCAATCAGCAGAAGGTAAATGCCCATACACAGGTCAGCAAAAGCCAGGTGGCACATTAAAAACCTTGAAACTGACACTTTGTAGTGGCTGGTGAGCAGCACCAACAGTACAAGCAGGTTGCCCAACACAGCAAGCAAACTGACAAACCACACAGATACCCTTAGAAAGCTGAAACTCATGATGTCCTCACATGGGTTGAACTCATCAGGAGCAGGAAAACAAGCAATCTCCTCTCCCTCCTCACACACAATGTAGTCATAGCGGCTGTCAAACTCAGGGCTGGTGTCTTCCTGGGGGTTCTTCAGCGTTTCGCCAAAGCCAACATCATCATCTGGTTGCCCGCCAAAGTAGGTGTGGTAATGCGGTCTGCTGTAAAAGTCTTGGTGGTCGTAGGTGTCTCTAAAGAGGTTATCAGCTGATTCAATTCCAGGTTCCATGCTGCTGTGCTTGCCAGGGATTGTAAAAGTTCCCACAGATCTCTTCTGAAGTTGGTTATACCTGGCTGTTAGGTTACATATGATGTCCTCTAAGTACCTGCCATTTAAAAAGCAAATATCCTTATGCTTGCATGCCAAAAAATATAATTAAAAAAAATATAATAAGGCCTTAAATCTTCATTGCATGTTCATTAAAACTACCATAATATTCAGACTTTTAAATAGAATAAGACAACCAATTATATGACACATAGTTTAGAGAGTATTGCAATGAATAATCAAGGCCACAAACCCTCTTTTTTTCTTCAAGTTTTTGAATGCACAGCAGTGGCTGGGGTAGGTCAGGTCTGCCGTAATCATGTGTCTGAAAGTCTTGATCGGTGGAAGTTTTTTGAGAGTCCAAACATTCCGAGCACAGAGTTCCCGAAGTGACTCCAAACCTCTGGTAGGTAGGGAAGTGACAGCCGATTCTGATATATCACTGATGAAAAAAAGAAGACAGCAGACTTTCAAATAATGGCTTAGATATGCAACAAAATTCCCAAACATTGAAATGTTTTTGGTACTTTGGTTGATGTTGCTTTTTACTAGTGCTTTTTCTAAAGTGTTGGCTGTTTGTTCTAATGACTTGCCTGTTTGAGAGCTTGACAAATAATTATATAGAGGAGATTCTGAAGACAAAAATACCTGAAATAAAGCTCCATTTTCGATAAACAGATCAGCTACTTTTTAATTTCATCAGCACTAATGGTGCTCTTATATAGAGCATTCTACTAATACTAGAACAATACTAGTGCTGCTGTCAGTGTGTTCTGACACAATATTGTAAACAGTTGGTCAAGTCTTTATGTGCATTAGGGCTTGCTGGCTTTTTTTTGGGGGGGGGGGGGGGGGGGGGGGTCTGTGGAGAAATAGGGTAAGATGTGCTGTGTGGCCTTCAGTATTAGATAAATAATAAATTTACCACTGCCTGTTTTTTTTTTTTTTTTTTTTTCTGAAAATCATCAGTCCTCCCTATAGGATTATAACCCTAAGCCAAAACTGCCCATTATGAAATGAACTTGTTGTTTTTGTTTTAAACAGATGTCCCAAAGAGTTTATTGTGCAACATGAGTTTAAAATTAAGAAGACAGAAAAAAAAAAAAATTGCAGCCTGCTTGTCTCATTTTTTCATTTTGAGATAGTTAGCCAGTGACCTCATAGTAATGATTTCACACTAAGCGGACTCCTGAGAGGGTAGCCGAGGGGCCACATTATTAACTTATTAAATAATTATGATTTCAGCAGGCCCGCATTAGCAGACAGATAAGATTACTATGGTCAACATCCTGCATTCAGATGAGAATATATTTTTGGACTTACAGGAAAATTATTGGTAACACTGATGAAGAGTTGGCTAGATTGATGAAGTCTGTTGCAGATATAAATATATAATTTTTGTCAAATCAGTTAAACAACCTGTTATTTCCATTTTTTTTTAAGTAAAAAATGTTTTCCATTCCATTTGTCTCATGCCATTTTCTAATCTCTAAATATTTTTTAACAAACTTGTACTATTCATATTGAAATGCTATATCTTAATCTTGAAATGCACTATCTTAATCGTATAATTTACAGTTAATTTATAATTTACACACAAACACACACATATATATATTCACGTGAAACCCTACTGAATAACATTTTTTATTATTAGTTTAAGGGCTGGACGAAATAAATCGATATAAATCGGATGGACGAAATTAAAAGTCTATTGATTCATATTGTGCTCTATCATTTAGTTTGTGGTGAGGCAAAATACATTGTTTATGGCAATACGTTTTCAATATTTGAATGACGGCAGTCTTACATGCATTACACGGGATGCAAGCAGCCTGCCCCCCTGTGAATAACACAGGAGGGCAGGGTTTCATATTTTATTGAAGCTTCCCAGGGTGCCGCCATTGATTAGCGGACGCCCACCCGCTGTTAGCATTCCATTGACTCCCATTCATTTTGGCGTCACTTTGACAGCGAATAACTTTAGCTCTGAGGCATTTAAAGACTCCATTTGTCCGATAATAATTAAAAAAAAATAATCACGAAAGTATATAAAAGGCTCTATTACCTTGTATCTTACGTTATGGCCCCGTAGAAGCAGTTTTTGAAAAAATAGGCTAACAATTGCATCATAAGCTGCGACTCTCTGTCGCACAGTAGAGAAATTACCGTATGGACAGGAGGAGAAGCTCGCAGGCAATCTTTTACTGTCTATGAAGCAATCGAGGGGACGTGGAGGCATAAAGTCAAGGGAGAAGCCCATAGAGAGTCCATAAAAGCAACGGTACAAAATTGTTCAACGACGTCTTTGCAAGATTCGGTGGGTGATTCAGATTTCTCTTGACACAGCTATTAGAAGAGTTACAATTGTCAGACAGGTTGCTCATGTCACATCTACGTCATCAAGCTCAGTTTGAGTCTGTGCAGTAAGCTCAACCCCAAGGAAGTGCATGCTTCTAATTGACTTCACTTGTCTCCGTTGTCAATCGGTTCGCTGTGTCCATTTCTTTTACTGTCTATGGAATAACAGCATGCGCGCGCTCACGTCACGTTTCTGTATGCGTGGTCACGAAAACGTAATGTTTGTATGCGTTTAAAACAAGCGCCAAGAAAGTAAAAAAAAACTTTAAAAATACATTTTAATGAGCATAATTAAGTATGAAAACAAGGATATACAGTCATACCAAAAATTAATCAGAGACCATATAGAATAATTTTTTTTTTTTTTTTTTTTTACTAGTGGGTGCAGGACACTAGAGTTCATTAATGTAAGAGAGGATAGCAAAATAAAGTAAACTGTGACAAATTATACCCAAAAATTCTTCATACAGTTACTCATACCAGTAAAACTGATACAAATTTGGAACCAAAAATTATTCAGACCAAGTCTGGGGAAAAAAATGAAGTTCAGGTTTGCATGAACCTGGATGAAGGCATACCCAGGAGACTACAGGCTGTCATTAAGGCTAAGGGTTGTCCAACTAAGTATTGATAGTTGTGTAAATACTGTCATACTAACAGCTGTCTGAATATTTTTTGCTGATTGTAATCCATTACATACCTTTCTATCAAAGATATCTAATATTATCAAGATTAATTTGTTCTGACACAGTTTAACTGTGAGTTCTTGTCATATTTTATTACCATCTTCTATATAGAGAATAAACTGTGATAATGTGAATTGTTGAAGGTGTCTGAATAAATCTGGGTTTGACTATATCTATTTAATAAATTAAATTAACCAGCTAACATAATACATACTCTGGTTTCTGTACCCAATATTTAAAAAATGTACAAGTACTATAAATATATTGGTATCGGTACTCTGTATCAGCAAGTACTAAAAATAAAAGTATCGTGCGAGTACTGAAATAAAATTGTATCGGTGCATCCCTAATATATATATATATATATATATATATTATAACCAAAACGCAGCAAAATCATTTATGGACAAGGACAGTAAACCTTGAGTGTAAGAGCTTAAAGAGAACTACAGACACTGAATCTCAAGTGCTTTCAGAAGGAAACAAAAGGCACTCACAGGAGCATTGGCCCACTGCTAGTCCCAGCAAACATTCTTTCATCCAGCCATGTCAGCAGTTTATTTCTATGCAGGTACCTGTAAAGAAAATAATAATAATAATAAAAAAGGTTCAGTTTGGTGATTATAGTTCTGCCATTAAATGTTAAAGATTAAATTAAAAGACTTTTTGTGGTGCTTGTTAAGCCACAAACAAACCCATAAACCCTAAAGTATTTAGTATGTAACTTTTCCCAAAATATTTGTGCTATATAAATGCTCCTTGTTAAGAATAGGTGCACAATTATTTGTTATAAGTCATCAAATTGAGGTCTTTCACCTGGCTAGTGGCAAAAATCACACAGATTTATATTAAAGCACACATAGGATATAACCATTTAGCAAAATGCCACAAAACCTTAGCATCACATTTTCTTTAAAAATGCAATCTCAAATAATTTAATTCTAAACAAGTTAATTAAAATATTAAAAGATGCTCCTTTAAATACACAACAAACAATTTAAGATTTTTTTTTTTTATATTTTCCTGCAAAACAAGACAAAAATACTGAATGCTGAAGAAAATGACTCTGTGCAATGTGGTTTCTGAAGTGACATGAATTTCATAATCATGCAGTATGAATTCTCCAGTGCAATGTAACAGCCCAACAAGGCTTGCTGGGGGGCCCACATTTACAAGCAATTTAGCAATCCAGAAATAGAGTTTAACCATTCCACTTTCATCAGGTGCTTTTGTCCTGGTTTAGCAGTCCAATGTAAACATGCAAAAAAAGAGACATTAGCAACAGATTACAACCTAAGGGAGTTTGAGATATGAGGGAGATTGATATTAATATCCTGTATTCTCAGCAGAGCTTAAAGGGATAGTTCACCCCAAAATGAAAATGTTGTCATTGATCACTTACTCCCATGTTTTTCCAAACCATAAAAGCTTTGTTCATCTACAGGACACAAGTTAAGATATTTTGGATGAAAACCGGGAGGCTTGGGGTCATTCTTGAAGAATAATTATTTTTTCCGATTGATGAATCTGATTGTAGTGTTTACATTAACGAGAATAAAGAAATCAGGTTGATATGCACAGTTATATGTCACAAGCTTCAAATCAGAATAGTTTTTTTTTTTTTTTTTTTTACATGCGCAAACTGCACAAATAGTGAAAATGGCATATAGATTATATAGAATTTCTCACTGTTTACACACAATAACCACTCTCCTACACGGATTTCTTTCTTTCTTTCTTTCTTTCTTTTTTTTTCAGAATAATATTTACCCATTTATTGATATATATACATATAAGCTGCTGTGCTGTTCATTTATCACCAAAAAAGCCCCTCCTCATGCCCAAAACAGGTTGCCTCTGGATGAAGATCCACTTCACAGTGGTCGAGTGAAAGGAGAGCTTTATAATGACATGACACTCATTTATACAACACTTTATTCAAAAGGAAGAGCTGCATCATTGCACATGCGTAGTCATTTCAGTTTCATGGTTCAATCCGACTGAGTGTTTACAAGCACTCTCAATCATATTGGAAGAGGAATAAACCACCCCCTTCAATCTGATCAAAATTTCATTACGATCGAGCGCAATCGGATCAATTAAGGTGTTTACATGAAAGCTTGTTAATGTAGCCACTTTTACTTCACTTAAATCTGGATCCCTATAAATCTGCTGGGCTGGACAATATAGATCATTTCTTTTTAAAATTTAAAAATTAATCTCTCTTTGGTACCATGTGAGATTCCCAAAGATTGGAAAGCTGCCGCGGTCATCCCCCTCTTCAAAGGGGGAGACACTTTAGACCCAAATTGTTACAGACCTATATCTATTCTGCCATGTACTGCGACAATATTCGAAAGCCTAATTAATAAACAGATTATAAAATATTTTGAGTTCCACCATTTATTCTCAGCCGCGCAATCTGGTTTCAGAGCTGGTCATGGATGCACTTCTGCCACGTTAAAGGTACTTAATGTTATCATAACCTCTATCGATAGTAAACATTATTGTGCAGCCGTCTTTATTGATCTTGCCAAGGTTTTTGACTCGGTCAATCATTGTGTTCTTATTGACAGACTTAATAACCTTGGTTTCTCAAGAGAATGCATTGCTTGACCTTCAACTGCTTTTAAATGCTAATAAGACTAAATGCATGCTTTTTAATCGTACACTGCCCACATATGAGTTATGATACCCCCGAGCCAAGACAATATCTGATTGGTCAAGACAACATTTGAGGTGTGGCCAACAGGCCAGTTTAAATACTCAGGAGACCATAAAATCTTGCTTTTAGCTTCTAGCATTGCTTCTTAGTTTCTGCTATTAGTCATGTTTGCTTTTAGTTTACTTTTAGCGTGTAGCTTTGCTTCCTAGCTTTTGCTTTTAGCCATGCTTTTAGTCATCACTGTTCTTTGAGTGCGGTTCCAGCCTGCTTCAGCCTGCACACCTGCTGCTACTTAGCCACGATGAGAAGAAACACCACCTAGTCTCGTCAAACGTTTTTTCTTTTTTTTTTTTTCGTTTGAGTTTCGTGTTCTGAGTTAAGTTTTGTAATGCCGTGTCTCCGAGTCTGACCTCGAGTGCCCGTTCAACTTCAACCAGCCCACACAACTCTGCATTGTCAGCCAACGCTCCACCACGGGCTTCCCAAGACGTCACTTCAATGACTACTGAACTTCCAGCCAATCAGCAACATCAGGAAACCCCCCTTTCAACGACAAGAAAGGAAACCCCGTTACACAGGAGACGCAAGTAGTACCTCTAGACTCTGATCTATACTGGTATATCTAATATAATTTTAACCTCATTGAGGAACTCAGTGCGAGGGTTAATTAAGTGATTGATGGTTGTTCATGTCTATGCAATTTCACGTATTGCTGTAAACTTGGGATTCCACATTTTCATTCTCTTAAACTCATTCTTCCCTAACTTTCTATCTTCCTGCAACTTGTATGAATGTGTGAGTGCGTGTGCTTATGTGTTAGATTAGCTTATATGTCTCAGATTTATCTTATAAAGCCTTATTCATATTGAAAGGAGAAGTATCTTGTGTTTTGTGCCGATCTTGTTACTGTGCTAATTGATAGTTTTTTTTTTTACTATACTTTGGATATTAATATCCAGCGCAGATTTGATGTTAAATGGCTCATTCAGAGAATGGCAGGGCGTCTCAGTGATCAGCCGTGAAACATTGATTCTGTTCTAATTCCCTTTAAAATCTTAAATTATTTCCTTTTGAGCTAAATTGACTTGTTTGCCTTACATTATGTTTAAACCTAATAATTATTTGCATAATTTATTTTTGCATTACATTAACCTGTACTCTGTAACATGTCTGAAAAGCTTGGTTTTCTTCTTTAAAGCTGGTTTTAATTCCCCATTTATCCATGGCTTATCATTTGTATACCTTTTAATGCATTTTGTTTGTATTATTATAGACATTTATGACATTAGCCACACAAAAATGTATATAATCTGTCATTTAAATTCTCACTAGTATCTTTAAAGAGATGCCATACTGTACAATCAAAACATCCGTTAAGACAGTAAGATGATTATTAATTTGTCATTGTCATTAGGATATGTCCCCAAAACCTTCAAACTGGCTATTATGAAGTCTCTCATCAAAAAAACACAACTAGACCCCATAGAACTAGTTAATTACAGACCGATCTCGAATCTTCCTTTTCTTTCCAAGATACTAGAAAAGGTATAATCCTCACAATTATATTCCTTCTTAGAGAAAAATGGTACCTGTGAGGATTTCCAGTCAGGATTTAGACCATATCATATTACTGAGACTGCTATCATTGGAGTTACAAATGACCTGCTCTTATCATCTGATTATTATCATCTGTTTTTATCTCTCTTTTAGTGCTTTTGGTGCTTAGTGCTGCGTTCAAACATTATTGACCACAACATTCTCTTGAATAGACTAAAAAACTTTGCAGGCATTTATGGAAGTGCATTAGCATGGTGTAGGGACCCTGTTGAACAGACACAAATAAACCTGTGAATCATCATGTGAGCTGTTGAAACTCTACATTCCAGAGACATCTAAAGCTTCTCCTCCTAACCATTTTGCAAGTCATTAAATTAGTCAAAGGAATTAACCAAGGCACCCAATTGCCTCAAAGAGATGTCTAAAACCATGATAAAACCATGAACAGTGATAATCCAAGAATCAAAGCCATTTTGTTTAGAACCATGCCAGCAAATGGTTGATTGTCCCCTGCTGACCCGTGTGTGTCAAGTCATCCAGAACTCAAATTCTCCGTTGAAACCTCATTGACTGCTGAAAACTTCAGTTTAAAGCCAAGCAACAAATCTCTCAGAAGAACTTCCAGTGTGCTTCACCATCCGATCTTAAGTGGTAAAGATAAGACAAATATCTGCTTTTATGATTCTCTTGAGCCCCTTTCACACTGCTATTCCGGCAAATACACACCATGTTGTTCCAAACCGAAGCATGGTGTTAGTTTTCACTGTTATACTGATGATACTCAGCTCTATATTTCTTTGCGGCCCAGAGGAACATACCAATTTGAAAAACTAACTACAATGCATAATCGGTATAAAAACCTGGATGAGGAATGATTTCTCACGGCTTAATTCTGAAAAAACAGAGGTGTTAATTATAGGACCTAAAAACTGCATGTAATAACCTAGAAGACTGTCAAGACTTGATGGCTGCTCTGACAATTCTTCATCAATTAGAAACCTAGGTTTGCTATTTATAAGCAATTTTTCCTTTGAAAGCCACATTTCTAGCATTTGTAAAACTGCATTTTTCCATTTCAACAATTTATCTAAATTACGCTTTATGGTCTCAATGTCAAATGCAGAAAGTTTAAATCAAGTGTTCATGACCTCTAGGTTAGATTATGGTAATGCTTTATTGGTTGGTTGTTCTGCACGCTTAATAAAGAAACTCAAAATGCAGCAACTAGAGTTCTAGAGTTAGTCTAGAGTCCTTACTATGACCATATTATGACCATATCAGCCAAGTTCTGTCAACACTGCACTGGCTCCCTGTTAAACACTGTATAGATGTTAAAATCTTTTATTATAAAGCCCTATTGTACTATAGCCCTTTGAGTCCACTGCGTTCTCAAAACTCGGATAATTTGATAATACCTAGAATATCAAAATCAACTGTGGGGAGCAGATCCTTTTCCTATTTAGCGCACAAACTCTGGAATAGCCTACCTAACATTGTTTGGGAGGCAGACACAATCTGACACATAACACACTAACACATTTCTAATATTCAAATCCGTTACAGGATTTTTAGGCTGCATTAATTAGAAAAACCGGAAGAGGGAACACTTCCCATAACACACAATGTAATTACTACATAGAAGAATGGCATCTACATTAATTTAAGTCTATTTATCTCTTATTTCCGAGGTCACCGTAGCCACCAGATCCAGTCTGTATCCAGATCAGATGGTCACTGCAGTCACTCGGATCTAGTACTATACGTATCCAGCAGATGGTGGATAAGCATCTAGAAAGGGACCTCTACAGCCCTGATTGTCAGCTGAGACCAGGACAACTCGAGAGTAGGGTTGGGACTGAGAACCGGTTCTTAATGATGTTTTATTAACAAGGCTCTTACAATTTTCCCTGACATCCTCTTATCTTTCGGCTGTGCCAACAATTCCTCCAATCGGAAGTTGACCATATTTAAGCCTGAGACAAACGCTGATTAAATCTGATGCTCCGTCCTTGCAAAGAGTAAATAAAGTGGAGCCCTTACAATCTAAGTTATTAATCTCCCAGCAATCAACCAAACTTCACTCCTAAATCCACTCCAGCAAATATATGATATTTACTTATTTGTGGTTATGGCTTTTAAGAGTACGACGATTTATAACACAAAGAACACATTGCATCCAAAATGGATTATATTTCTCAAAGTTATAATGTACTGTATTATAAGTCTCATATCTTGACATTTTTCTTATGAAACTTAATGTGTAATATAATTATAAGTAGTAATAATAATAATATAGTTTTTCTTTCAAACAGCCATAAGATCAGATATGAGACATTTGCTTTGAACTATTTTTATTGTAATATCAGTTTGATTATTTTGATGGTACATTTTAGACAGGTGTTGATAAGTAACTCTGCAGCTACATGTCAACTAGTGGTCATTAGAGTATGTCTGCTAATGTAAATATATGCTAACACTTTATTTTGATGGTCATCCAATAGGGGTGTGCACAGATAGCCGAACATTCAAATATTTGTTCTGTTCTAATTATTCGATAAATAAAAATGATATACGAATTTCGAAAAAAAAAAAAAAAAAAAATTCACAATAAAACCTAATTTGATCACTTTCTGTGATCCTCCACGGCATATTTGAAGATTGTATGCAAGCAAAAAATAATGAATGAATTAATAAGGGGCCGTTCACATATCATGCCTAAAAACGCATGGAAAGCGCTAGGCGCATCGCTTTCTCCTTCTTTCCAAAGCGCTCGGGCAGAAGCGCTCCTGAGACGTCTGCCGTTGCTAAGCAACAATGACGCGCTCTCTCCATGAGGACGTGGAAATTTCAGCAAAGGATAAATGGATTTGCAGCACAAAAAATCGCTTTTTAGTAGCCCTGCTACTAAATTTATTTAAAAATGGCAATCCATATACAGCTATGATCAGCTGTTCCTTCATCTTGGCTGAGCTTTCAACGTTGTTACGGGAAAGGATTAAGCTGAATGTTTAGTCCTTGTTACATGACCTGCGGTGCGCTTGCGGCATTCTGAAAAGTTGAGATGTTTTTAACTCGATGTGGTGCGGACGCACCTGTTTTCACGTGCGCGTAACAACCGTGTGTCGCTTCCAATTATGAGTGCGCATACCGCACGCCTACATTTGGAAAAAACAAACTTGAGCGCGCAAAAAACTCGATATGTGAATGGCCCCTAAGAACTCCGGTCTTCTACAGTACTTCAAATATGCCGTGGAGAATCACAGAAAGTGACCGAATTCAAGAACATTGCGACATCTCTCAAGCAACGAATAAACACCGCTCACTTGGAGAATGCAGTGAAAACTCCTCTTCTCGCGTCTGCCCTAGACCCTCGGCACAAACATCTCAGGTTTCTCGATGAAAACATGAGAAGTAAGAAAAAAAACTTTTTTGAACATTATCAGAACATTTTCCTTGATGCGAGTTGTGCGGATGCAGCCGCCACCGCCACCAACGATGAAGAGAATGCAATGCCCACTCGTCGGGAAAGGCTGAGCCAGTTCTTCAGCGATGATTACAGAGAGTTCAGCCGAGACGAGTGGGAACAGTTCTTGCTGGAGCCATGTATTCCACCAGATGAGGATCCCATTCAGTGGTGAAACGAAAACACGAAGTGCTTCACAAAACGTATTTGCTTAGCACACCGTTATTTAGTCCCGCCAACGTCTGTGCCGTCAGGGTGCGTTTTCTCTGCGGCCAGCCTTATTGTTAACAGACTAAGGAGCCGACTTTCTCCCGATCATGTTTACATGCCTGTGTTTCTCAACAAGTCATGTAAAACAATAGGGAAAAAAAATCTAAAAAGATTTGCTGACAGTTTCAAAGTTTCAAAGTTAAGTGCAGACTACGTTCTACAATAGCCTGATTGCTGCAGGCTGCTTTGTTATTTCTTTTATCACTTTTTTTTTTTTAGCTTTGAATCTGTACTTTTGTTTGCACGCATTGTTAAAGGTTTTCAGCTACAAATAACGATGTGTAATGTTCAAGCTTATTGTGTGTAAGCTTGTTCAAAATGACGGAAACAATAAATGTTGCTGAAAAATAACATCTGTCTCATTAAACTTAATTTAAATAAACTAATATTCAAATATTCATTTTTTTTGTGAGCTCAAATATTCGAATGTGATATTTGCGGAAAACGCCCATCCCTCTCATCCAACAGATAAACTGACTATAAGTGCCTTTGCAAGTAAGTCAACTTGTTCTACCATACTAGATTTGACCACTCTTGAGCATACTAATACTCTAATGAGAGTTAGTTAGCGTGTAGTTGCAAAGTTGCTTTTAGTTGATTGATTAAGGGGACCATCAAAATAAAATGTAACCATATAAAACATTGAATATTTTTCAGCTAGAGTATCAAGCTCACATCGGTTAATTAACATTCGCTCAAGAGTCCAGAGTCCAGAGCCTAAATCATAACATTGGCCCCTTCCTATTAGAGACCTGCATGATCGCGGGACCCATCGCAGCAGAGTGCAGCATGGGACAACACTTGACATGCGGGTAGAGACTTGTGTCTGCAGGATGTGGGAGAATAATTAGGTTGTGCTCACACTAGGCAATCTTGACCGTGCCGGAGCATGTTTGACCCCCAAAGCCTGGTTCGTTTGACTAGTGCAATTGTTCTGTTTAGTAGTTCTGGCTCGGTTGAAAGAGGTGGGTCAAAGCAGGGTTCAGTTATATATAGATCAGTGAGTGTGAGCGCTAAATGCACCGGAGTGCAGATCTTCTGATACAAGCTACATGATTGCATGAATATTTCTGAGCGATAGATTTGAAAAGCAATATTGAGAGAGGAATGCATGTAACCGTGTCCCATACGACTCAAAATAGTAAACCACAAAGTCAACAAAATTATTAATAACAGTGGACATTGGTTTGTGAATGTTGATGCTTAACCTACAGTATTGTTCAAAATAATAGCAGTACAATGTGACTAACCAGAATAATCAAGGTTTTTCGTATATTTTTTTATTGCTATGTGGCAAACAAGTTACCAGTAGGTTCAGTAGATTCTCAGAAAACAAATGAGACCCAGCATTCATGATATGCACGCTCTTAAGGCTGTGCAATTGGGCAATTAGTTGAATTAGTTGAAAGGGGTGTGTTAAAAAAAATAGCAGGGTGGCATTCAATCACTGAGGTCATCAATTTTGTGAAGAAACAGGTGTGAATCAGGTGGCCCCTATTTAAGGATGAAGCCAACACTTGTTGAACATGCATTTGAAAGCTGAGGAAAATGGGTCGTTCAAGACATTGTTCAGAAGAACAGCGTACTTTGATTAAAAAGTTGATTAGAGAGGGGAAAACCTATAAAGAGGTGCAAAAAAATGATAGGCTGTTCAGCTAAAATGATCTCCAATGCCTTAAAATGGAGAGCAAAACCAGAGAGACGTGGACGAAAACAGAAGACAACCATCAAAATGGATAGAAGAATAACCAGAATGGCAAAGGCTCAGCCAATGATCACCTCCAGGATGATCAAAGACAGTCTGGAGTTACCTGTAAGTACTGTGACAGTTAGAAGACGTCTGTGTGAAGCTAATCTATTTTCAAGAATCCCCCGCAAAGTCCCTCTGTTAAAAAAAAGGCATGTGCAGAAGAGGTTACAATTTGCCAAAGAACACATCAACTGGCCTAAAGAGAAATGGAGGAACATTTTGTGGACTGATGAGAGTAAAATTGTTCTTTTTGGGTCCAAGGGCCACAGGCAGTTTGTGAGACGACCCCCAAACTCTGAATTCAAGCCACAGTACACAGTGAAGACAGTGAAGCATGGAGGTGCAAGCATCATGATATGGGCATGTTTCTCCTACTATGGTGTTGGGCCTATTTATCGCATACCAGGGATCATGGATCAGTTTGCATATGTTAAAATACTTGAAGAGGTCATGTTGCCCTATGCTGAAGAGGACATGCCCTTGAAATGGTTGTTTCAACAAGACAATGACCCAAAACACACTAGTAAACGGGCAAAGTCTTGGTTCCAAACCAACAAAATTAATGTTATGGAGTGGCCAGCCCAATCTCCAGACCTTAATCCAATTGAGAACTTGTGGGGTGATATCAAAAATGCTGTTTCTGAAGCAAAACCAAGAATTGTGAAATAATTGTGGAATGTTGTTAAAGAATCATGGAGTGGAATAACAGCTGAGAGGTGCCACAAGTTGGTTGACTCCATGCCACACAGATGTCAAGCAGTTTTAAAAAACTGTGGTCATACAACTAAATATTAGTTTAGTGATTCACAGGATTGCTAAATCCCAGAAAAAAAAAATGTTTGTACAAAATAGTTTTGAGTTTGTACAGTCAAAGGTAGACACTGCTATTTTTTTGAACACACCCCTTTCAACTAATTGCCCAATTGCACAGCCTTAAGAGCGTGCATATCATGAATGCTGGGTCTTGTTTGTTTTCTGACAATCTACTGAACCTACTGGTAACTTGTTTGCCACGTAGCAATAAAAAATATACTAAAAACCTTGATTATTCTGGTTAGTCACATTGTACTGCTATTATTTTGAACAATACTGTATATAAATTTGATCAGGAGCATCCCCCCCTGTGACCTATGATGTGTCTGTATGTGTATTCAGATCCAGTGAGCAACGGACTTTCATTATAATAAAACACTGCGTTAATGTGTGCTAAAATAATTGTCGGAATTAATCAATTAGCCCTATCATTAACATAATAGTTTACCCAGCAATTTATTTATATATATATATATATATATATATATATACAGTGGGGATCGAAAGTTTGGGCACCCCTTGGAGAATCTGTGAAAATATGAGTAATTTCAAAAAATAAGAAAGATCATACTAAATGCATATTATTTTTTATTTAGTACTGTCCTGAGTAAGACATTGTACATAAAAGATATTAACATTTAGTCCACAAGATAAAAAATAGCTGAAATTATTAAAATAACCCCACTCAAAAGTTTGGGAACCCTTGGTTCTTAATACTGTGTGCTGTTACCTGATGATCCTCGACTGTCTTTCTGTTTTGTGATGGTTGTGCATGAGTCCCTTGTTTGTTCTGAACAGTTAAACTGAGCAGCGTTCTTCAGAAAAATCTTTAAGGTCCTGCAGATTCTTCAGTTTTCCAGCATCTTTGCATATTTGAAACCTTTCCAGCAGTGACTGTATGATTTTGAGATGCATCTTTTTAGACTGAGGACATTTGAGGGACTCAAACACAACTATTTAAAAAGATTCAAACATTCACTGATGCTCCAGAAGGAAACAAGATGCATTAAGAGGTGGGGGGTGAAAACATTTGAACACGATGAAGATGGCCAAATTTGTCTTATTTTGTTGAAATATAATTTTTTCCATTTAGTTCTGCCCTTCGTAAGCAACAGAAGATGCGCGTATGTTTCTCGGTACACAAATTAAGTACAATTTACCTTGATCTTCAAATTGCAAAAGTTTTCACCCCCCAGCTCTTAATGCATCTTGTTTCCTTCTGGAGCATCAGTGAATGTTTGAATCTTTTTAAATAGTTGTGTTTGAGTCCCTCAAATGTCCTCAGTCTGAAAAGATGTATCTCAGAATCATAAAGTCACTGCTGGAAAGGGTTCAAATATGCAAAGATGCTGGAAAACTGAAGAATCTGCAGGACCTTAAAGATTTTTCTGAAGAACGCTGCTCAGTTTAACTGTTCAGAACAAACATGGGACTCATGCACAACCATCACAAAACAGAAAGACAGTAGAGGATCATCAGGTAAGAGAACACAGTACTAAGAACCAAGGGTTCCCAAACTTTTGAGTGGGGTTATTTTAATAATTTCAGCATTGTTTTTGTCTTGTGGACTAAATGTTAATATCTTTTATGTACAATATCTTACTCAGGACAGTACTAAATAAAAAATAACATGCATTTAGTATGATCTCTCTTATTTTTTGAAAATTACTCATATTTTCACATATTCTGCAGATTCTGCTTTACTTTATGATAGCTTTATGTGAGCTATCATATATATAAATATGTAATTATTTTTTATTTATTTAATTTTTTTGATTGCACTTTTCCATGCTTGGGTAAACTATTCTGTTAATGATCAATGATCCATAAATGTGTTGCATCACACTTGTTTATATATGCTTTTAGATACATTTTTTGATTTGTGTTATACAGGTTTTTATAAAGAACTTAACACTGTGTCCAGCTTTGTGCCATTGAAAGCATGATGTTGGACTTTCGTAAAGCCATTGCTGTACAGCCTCCTGTTGAATAAAAAGCAAAACAAATAGTCATTTCTTTGTGCAAAAAATTTGCCAATAACAGTGCCTACTTCTTGGTCAGAATATATTCACAATATAGAGTGGATGTAAAAATAGCCTCTTCAGGAGATAGAGATGGTTGAGTCAATCGTATACTGCAAATTACTTCACCAAGAACTAGAACATAATTAAAATAGTCTGTGCTAAAAGGCTTTATTTTAATCCAATCAATTAAAATAAAATGGAACTAAAATCTTCCAATATAACTATAAGTAGTGAAACAGCAGTTATGAACTTTCCCAAAAAAATAAAAATAAAAATCAGTCAATCCTGGAGGAAATGGATGAACGACAGCTCAAAACTAATTTTTCTCTGTTAGTATGACAAAAATGTGAATATGATGGAATTTGACAAGACTTACACTGACAGCAAATCATTGGTAATGCCAAGAAAAGCGTTAGCTGGAATTTGAGCAATATAGGGATTATCGCTTAGTTCTCTACAGGAAGAGCAGAAATAGATTAAAAGAATGGCTTCAAATACATTGATCTATGAAATCTGCTGCAATATAGAACAGTCCTCACAGTAGGAAGTATGAGTCATCAGCCTGGATATTGTTCAGGACAGGGAAGATGGTGAGGCCTGTGTTGAATAAGCCTCTGAAAATACAACACCTGATGGTTATTATTTCAAGTTCTTATGCACTGTCCATAGTGACATTGATTTTATTAAGGTAACTGCACTTTAGGTTGCAAATAAATGTTCCTACTACCGAGTGCTCTAATGTTATTGCTGGGCTGACTACCTGGTTATAGCTTTACTTATCATATATATATTGGGGGTGTAACGGTTCACAAAATCCACGGTTCAGTTCGATACAAGACACTGATGTCACGGTTCGTTTCGGTACGGTTCGGTATGGTTCGGTACGTTTTAGATACAGCAAAATGTAAAAACATGTCAACTTTTCAGAATGCCGCAAGCGCACCGCGGGTCATGTGACAAGAACTAATCAATCAGCTTCATCCTTTCCCGTAACAACGTTGAAAGCAGAGCCAAGATGAAAGAACAGCTGATCATAGTTGTATATGGATTGCAATTTTGAAATAAATTTAGTAGCAGAGCTAGCCTACTGCAAGCGATTTTTAGAGCTGCAAATCCATTTATCCTTTGCTGAAATTTTCGCGTCTTCATGGAGAGAGCATGTAATTGTTGCTTAGCAAAGACGCCTCAGGGGCGCTTCTGCCCGAGCGCTTTGGAAAGGAGGAGAAAGACGTGCCTAGCGTTTTCCACGCGTTTTTAGGCGCAATATGTGAGGCTCACTCAGCACGCGCTGAAGGCTCGTTGCGAAATGTCTAATGCATTTAACAGACCAGAAATAGAAGATCCTCCAGTAACCAACAGGTCTGTTTGGGTGCACTTTGGATTCCCTGTAAGCTATAATGGTGATGATAGAATGAATGGTAAATAGTAAGGTCTCATATTCGCGTAAATGTAACGTAAATGTAGCCTATCAATCGCCGCGGTGATGTCTTTTGCCCTGTTTGAATCCATAGGAAATGTATGTCAAATGCTGCGGGGATAGTTTGTTACATGTATGTTTCTCCTTTTTTTCGTCTTTTCCCAGATACTGTCACAGGTGATGTCGGCTGTGGGATTACAAATTTATAAAATGTTAAATCTAGGTTCCAATATAATAATAGACATTTTGGGGTAATAAAGCTGACATCCAAGAAGCTCAAATCAGGAAAATCAAGTGTCTGAGACAGCTGTGCCTTTTGTCTCAATGATAATGTGAAGGTATCAGTGATACTGTCAGGCACCTCTGTATTTAAATGACACTGTTATGCTGATAAGATCAAGGCTGGGAAGATGCCAGTGTCTGGTACTTTCCTGATTGCATTTGCATGCTTTGTTAAAATGGTCTCCACCTCTACTGTATGGATCCCTCCCACTTGAATGTATATAATCTACAATGTCTTAAGGACAAGTTAGACCTTTTGATGACTGCAGCGCCTTGCAGAGCGTTCTCAATAAAGAATCCTGCTGAAGATTACCCAAGAGTCTCCTGGTCTTCGTTTCTGAGTTCCCAACAGTTTTTGGTGCTGTGACCCGGATAGAGCTTCTCACCTGAATCCAGATTGAAACTGCAATCTCAACAAAGATCTGACTTCATTCCAGACTGAATCTTTCTTTACAACCAATGGTTAGTGAGTGTACCTCTATCCAAAAGAACCTTTAAGACCAGAACAAATGTTACCCTCTGCGCCGTCAGAGAAGAGTTAACAGACAACTGTAGGGTTTGGTTAACTAAGTTACCCTCTAAAAGTTATATTTTAGAGATGAAAATAATCCTCTGTTTAGGCAGGGAAGATTAGCATCACATGCTAATATTTTGCTACCCTCTGTGTCTCGGCAGGGAAGTTTAGCATAAAGTGTTAATAGTTTGTGTTTTTATCCTCTGCTTGCCAGGGAAGTGTTAGAAGTGTCCTCTTGTGTCAGAAAGACTTTGTAGGGTTTGGTTAACTAAGTTACCCTCTAAAAATTATATTTTAGAGATGAAAATAATCCTCTGTTTAGGCAGGGAAGATTAGCATCACATGCTAATATTTTGCTACCCTCTGTGTCTAAAAGTTTGTGTTTTCATCCTCTGGTTGTCAGGGAAGTGTTAGAAGTGTCCTTTTGTGTCAGAAAGACATTACAAAATGTTGAGAAGGAATCCTAAGCTGATTCCAGCAACTAAGAAAGGTGGACTAGCTGCTCCTTCATGGACAGACAGCGAGTTCAAATCATTTTTAGGACAACACATGGACTCATAGTGACAGAGTCAGTCAGATTGGATTTGATAAAGAAATTTTTTATTGATCCAGAAAAAGTATGGTCAATTGAAGAATGTAAAAAGGTACTAGGATCATGTATTCGCACAAACAATGTGAAAGGCATTATCTGCTGCCACAGAGAATTTGGTTTAGCGCTAGCTACGCAACATTCTCAGCGTACCTCAGAACTAGAGGAACAGAACAAAGAGCTCAGAGCTAAAGTATCCTCCTTGACTAAGAAACTGAATCGCAACAAAGCTGCAGCAAAAACTGATGTGGAAGAGGTTAGTCAGACTGATAACAATTATCCTGAATTACAAGCTTTTTTTTAAACAGATGTAGCCATCCAGTCAGTAACTGATGTAACTGTAGATTCAGTAAAGGTATGTGGAGCGAGGAAAAGATCTTAGAGGATTGAAGGAACTGAAAGTGTTCCTGCCAACTGTTGTGGGATGTGTCTTTAATGTGTTTAGTTTGTATTATAAAGCCTCTCATAAAAAAACACAACTTGACCCCAAAGAACTTGTTAATTATAGACCAATCTCGAATCTCCCTTTTCTGTCCAAGATACTAGAAAAGGTGGTATCCTCACAATTATATTCCTTCTTAGAGAAAAATGGTATATGTGAGGATTTCCAGTCAGGATTTAGACCGTATCATAGTACTGAGACTGCTCTCCTTAGAGTTACAAATGATCTGCTCTTATTATCTGATCATGGGTGTATCTCTCTATTAGTTTTATTGGATCTTAGTGCTGCGTTTGACACAATTGACCACAGCATTCTTTTGCATAGACTTGAACACTTTGTTGGCATCAGTGGAAGTGCATTAGCATGGTTTAAATCGTACTTATATGACCGCCATCAGTTCGTAGCAGTGAATGAAGATGTATCATATCGATCACAAGTGCAGTATGGAGTACCTCAAGGCTCAGTACTAGGGCCGCTACTCTTCACGCTTTATATGTTACCCTTGGGAGATATCATCAGGAAACATGGTGTTAGCTTTCACTGTTAGGCTGATGATACTCAGCTCTATATTTCCTCACAGCCCTGTGAAACACACCAATTTGAAAAACTAATGGAATGCATAGTCGATATAAAAAATTGGATGACGAGTAATTTCTTATTGCTAAATTCAGAAAAAACAGAGGTGTTAATTAAAGGGCCTAAAAACTCTGCATGTAATAACCTAGAACACTGTCTAAGACTTGATGGTTGCTCTGTCAATTCTTCGTCATCAGTTAAGAACCTAGGTGTGCTACTTGATCGCAATCTTTCCTTAGAAAGCCACGTTTCTAGCATTTGTAAAACTGCATTTTTCCATCTCAAAAATATATCTAAATTATGGCCTATGTTCTCAATGTCAAATGCAGAAATGTTAATCCATGCATTTATGACTTCAAGGTTAGACTATTGTAATGCTTTATTGGGTGGTTGTTCTGCACGCTTAGTAAACAAACTACAGCTAGTCCAAAATGCAGCAGCAAGAGTTCTTACTAGAACCAGGAAGTATGACCATATTAGCCCGGTCCTGTCCACACTGCACTGGCTCCCTATCAAACATTGTATAGATTTTAAAATATTGCTTATTACTTATAAAGCCCTGAATGGTTTAGCACCTCAGTATTTGAATGAGCTCCTTTTACATTATACTCCTCTACGTCCGCTACGTTCTCAAAACTCAATTTGATAATACCTAGAATATCAAAATCAACTGCGGGCGGCAGATCCTTTTCCTATTTGGCGCCTGAACTCTGGAATAACCTACCTAACATTGTTCGCGAGGCAATGGCTCTTGCAGTTTAAATCTAGATTAAAGACCCATCTCTTTCTTTGTCTGTTTCTCTCTTGTTCCAAGGTCACCGTGGCTACCAGATGCAGTCTGTATCCAGATCAGAGGGTCACTGCAGTCGCCCGGATCCAGTACGTATCCAGAGAAGATGATGGATCAGCACCTAGAAAGGACCTCTACTGCCCAGAAAGACAGCGGAGATCATGACAACTAGAGCCCCAGATACAGATCCCCTGTAAAGACCTTGTCTCAGAGGAGCACCAGGACAAGACCACAGGAAACAGATTATTCTTCTGCACAATCTGACTTTGCTGCAGCCTGGAATTGAACTACTGGTTTCGTCTGGTCAGAGGAGAACTGGCCCCCCAACTGAGCCTGGTTTCTCCCAAGGTTTTTTTCTCCATTATGTCACCGATGGAGTTTCAGTTCCTGGCCGCTGTCGCCTCTGGCTTGCTTAGTTGGGGTCACTTCATCTACAGCGATATCATTGACTTGCAAAAAAATGCACAGAAACTATTTAACTGAACAGAGATGACATCACTGAATTCAATGATGAACTGCCTTAACTATCATTTTGCATTATTGAGACACTGTTTTCCAAATGAATGTTGTTCAGTGCTTTGACACAATGTATTTTGTTTAAAGCACTATATAAATAAAGGTGATTGATTGATTGATTGAATGAGAGTGAGTGAGTGCGCGTGTCCAAGGCGCGCCCCTCTCTACTGTCGGATCCCCGCGAAGCAGCGGATGTGTGTGTGTGTGAGGGTGATACGGTGACCGGTGCAGGTAGTTAGCTGTGTGCAGCGTATTTCAGTGCAGCCAGCAAAATAAAGCACCTAAACTCTTCAGCAAGATGGCCTCTTTGTTTTATATGCTACCATCGCACTAAGCAGCGTGAAGTTTAGGGAGTTAACCCTGGGAGGAGATCTTCCGGCCCTGGAGAAGACGGATCTCCCCTGTGTCTCCCAACCAGGGTTAGGAAACAGAAACAGGAAAGGTTAACGCTGGCGACCACGAAGGGACATTCACGTTGTTAAAAGACTGGTGAGCATTGAAAATAAAAGGGCAATAAAAAGTAAAGCCGAGTAACTAATACCAGTGTAATAGCGCCGCAGCTAAGCTAATACAAAATGGTGGCCGCTCGCTATCCCTCCTATGTTTACGGACGGGAAACCAACTACTCAAACCCTCAAACGTTCATGTCACTAACCAATGTTGAGGATAACAGTCAAGGTACTGTGAAAGCTTATGAACGCAAGGCGGAGAGGAAACATAAACATTATAACCCATTCCTGTGTGATGAAAGTTGCACTAACATGCTTACTAATGGAGAAGATCTGTTCGCACCGTTCGACAGCCCCGCCCATTTTTCGCCCACAAATCCCTTTTGCAGAGGCAACAGTCAAAGCCATGGCTCCGTGGGGAGGCCAGACAGTCACATTTTCACATACCCTGCTCCAGACATGCCATTTAAGGGGCACTATGAAGTCACAAACCCTTTTGCCAATGCTCACATTGGAAGTTTTGTACAAAGCACACCAGCTATATCCAAACCTGAAGCCAGTACACTTCCCATGCCCTGCTCTTTTATTAATCCTGACATGACTGTAAAACATGGACATTTCCCATTGTGCCAGCCCTGTCCCTCATCTCAAACACGTAAGAGCCGCTCTGCGTCCCGTCAGCCTCCTCTGTCGGACAGTGATGAAGACTATAACCCCAAAGAGAGAGTCCCCACTCTACGTCCTGGCCAGTACGACGGCAGCACACTGTGGAGAGAGTTTCTGCACAGGTTTGAGAGCTGCGCAGAGGCAAATCATTGGTCAGTCAAAACAATGGCCATTCAGCTGAAATTTTGCGTGCTGTTGTTGTCAGGGAAAGAGACAAAAATGAGACTATGACTCCCACTACCTCTGCAGTTAGCCCATCACCCAATCACTTTGTCCCACGCACATCCTCTAAAACAATAAAGCAGCACAAGAACTTTAAAAGGGGTGACATTCGCTGCTATAACTGTAATGGTTGGGGTCACATCCAGAGCCAGTGCCCGTCCCCTCAAAGAAATACAAAGACTTTCCTTGCAAACACTGCCAAAGAAAGCCCGCTGGCCACTGTGTTCCACCTTAAAAGCCAGAATCGTGAAATAAACATTCACATGCGCCTATCTGAGCTGGAGGTATGTGCAGTCCTGGACAGCGGAGCGCGGAGGAGCATGCTGCCCCTTCACCAATACAACGCCATTCACCAAGACGTGAGACCACCGCTTCATCCACCGTAGAGACTTTGCTTGGGGTGGGACCAGGAGACGTGCCAGTGCTCGGTGAGGCTAAGATACGGTCAGTATCAACAACCGTCAAGTTGAAGTGGACTTCCTTGTAGCGTATATAGAGGGTGATGAGTTGCTGCTTGGCCATCCTTTCCTAACCCAAGCTGAGGCCCGCCTTGATTTCGGTAAGCTCCGCATAATTCTGTTTGGAGAAGAAGTGCCCTACTTTCATCCAGAAACTGTTCTAAAGTCACACGCTGTAAGAGTAGCCAGAACTGTTGTGGTTGAAGCGGGGCAAGAGTACCTAGTCAAGGGCAACGTGCACTTTTGCAGGGAAGCTCAGGGAGACATGATGCTTAGCCCCACAAAAGGCTTCGTTGAAAAGCACAAAGTACTCATTGCCAGAGCCCTAGTCAATGCACAGCCCACCAACATCGTTCCATTACGCCTCTTTAACCCTGGCAACAAGGCTGTGACTATTAAAGAAGGTGCCATTGCAGGCCTCCTCCAGCCAGCTGAAGCTCTGCCCTCGTCCAGTGTCTCCTCATTGGCAGACTTTCCAGCTAGCCCCCCTGCAGTTCCAGAGCACCTCCAGGAGCTCTACGCCCAGAGTTCCACTGACTTGAATGACAATGAAAAACTTGGACTATCTAAACTGTTGTGTGCCTATGAAAGTGTCTTTTCCAGGGGACCTGGTGATCTGGGCTGGACCAGTCTTGTGCAGCATGACATCATAACCCGGCCAGGACCTCCGGTAAAGCAGCCTCTTCGTCGTATGGCTGGGGAAAAGCAGCAAAGCGCAGAACGGCAGATCAGTGAGGGATGGGACTTATCGCCTCTGTATAGACTACAGGGCGCTCAACAACCACACCATCACTGACGCGTACCCGCTTCCCCGCATTCAAGACACGCTGGACACTCTCGCCACCGCCAAATGGTTCAGCACTTTGGATCTTGCTTCAGGTTACTGGCAAGTTGAGCTGACACCAAGAGCCCACCGCGCAGCCGCCTTTTGCACCCGCAATGGACTATTCGAATGGAACGTTATGCCGTTCGGCTTATGTAACGCCCCGGCGACGTTCCAACGCCTTATGGACCGCGTCCTTGCCGGCATGCAGTGGGAGACCTGCCTCGTCTACCTTGATGACATCATCGTGCTGGCCAAGGATGTGCCTTAGATGCTGCAGCGACTGAGCCAAGTGTTCCAGAGACTTAAACAGGCGAATCTTAAACTGAAACCAGCCAAATGCTGCCTGTTCCACCGCAAAGTTGTCTATCTAGGTCATATTGTGTCTGAGCATGGTGTGGCAACTGACCCAAATAAAGTCAGCAAGGTCCAAGCTTGGCCCACTCCCACATCAGTCCAAGAGGTCAGACATTTCATTGGCCTCGCCTCCTATTATCGCAGATTTGTGAAAGACTTTGCTTCCATTGCTGAGCCGTTACATAACCTGACGAAGAAGAATGCACACTTCCAGTGGCACGCTGAACACCAAGCCGCCTTCAACACACTCAAGCACCTCCTCATCACAGCCCCTGTCTTAGGCTATCCTCTGGACCATGGTGAAATGATCCTGGACACCGATGCCAGTGACACAGGTATCGGTGCTGTTCTGTCGCAAATGCAGGGTGGCACAGAACGGGTGTTGGCGTACGGCAGCCGCAAACTAGCCAAAGCTGAACAGAACTATTGTACTACAAGACGGGAGCTGCTAGCCATTGTCAATTTCACATCCCATTTTCGGCAATACCTACTTGGGAGGCCTTTCAAGGTACGAACCGACCACAGCAGCTTGTGCTGGCTCACGCGAATGAAAGAGCCGGAAGGTCAGTTAGCCCGGTGGCTTGAGAAGCTAGCGGAGTACGAGTTCAAAATCATCCATCGCCCAGGTCGCTTACACACAAATGCTGACAGTCTCTCCCGCAGGCCCTGCCGCCAGTCCTGTCCTTGTAATCTACAGGACCCTTCCTCGCAGCGGAGAACCACAAGTCACCAAGCAATTCAGTGTGATTTGGACTCTGACACCAGCTCCCTGTTGCTGAGTCCGGTGGGGGAAAGCGCTGTCAATGTTACCAACACAGACACTTTAAAACAAACAGAGACCATTTATGTGACAAACACAAATGAGACCAGACTGTTTCCTGGCTGGACTATGGAGGAGTTGCGCCAGGCTCAAACTGCTGATACAGACATTGCACCAATCAGAGCTTGGTTAGAGGTCAGTAGTGAGCAGCCCCCGTGGGTCACAGTCTCCCCATGCAGCCCAGCCACCAGTACGTACTGGAGTCAATAGAGGAGACTGTACTTCAGAGATGGAGTACTGGTCCGCCGCTTTTACTGTTTAGATGACACACAGTTCTATCCTCAAATTGTTCTTCCCCGCAAAATGCAACCTGATGTGATGCGCCAAATGCATGAAGGGCCAGTAGGGGGACGTTTTGGTATTGAAAGGACTGTGGCCAGACTTCAAACCAGATACTACTGGTACCACATGAGAGAAGATGTGGCCCTCTGGTGCCGGACTTGTACAAACTGTGCATGCAGAACAAGACCCCACAAGACTCCACAAGCACCCATGGGAACTGTCAGAGTTGGAGCTCCAAATGCGTGAGCGGTTGGAAATGGCTCACAACATCACCCGAGAAGCCCTTGGTGAGTCGGTCACATGTGCAAAAAGACAATACGACAAAAACGCTTGTCACACACAGTACAAAGTCGACGACGCTGTGTGGTATCTCATCAAAGGAACACGTCATGTCAAAAACAAAGTCAAAAAGTTCCTCCCCTCCTATGAAGGACCTTACTTTGTTATGGGACATTTAGACTATCTAGTCTATCGGATCCAAAAGGGCCCCAGAGCTAAGGTCATCCACCATGATCAACTCAAATGCTACCGCAGCCGTGAGCCCCTGGACAACACCTGGGTCCTGGAACAAATGCTACCGCAATCCCAGAACTGGACACCTTCTGAAATCCTGCCACCAGCAGTGGACGGGCACCCAGCAGACCGGGAGGATCTCGG
This sequence comes from Carassius gibelio, assembly GCF_023724105.1. Classification (NCBI taxonomy): domain Eukaryota; kingdom Metazoa; phylum Chordata; class Actinopteri; order Cypriniformes; family Cyprinidae; genus Carassius; species Carassius gibelio. Next base: position 28,578,503 of record NC_068415.1, read on the forward strand.
CCTGTACAGCCTCTACTCTACTGCCTCGAGTGATGGCCCCAGCAACTCCTGGCCATCCACTCCACCTGCTACTAACACTCACATGATTGGGTCTCTTCCATCCACTCCTTCCCATGTGATACTTGACCATGGTGGGGGTGCGGTAGGAGGGCCACACCACCAGTCTCTGGGCAAACCTCGGCCCCAGCGTCAGCGCCGAGGACCCCTACGGTATGGGGACTGGGTCACTGAGTGAGTCACCTATGGCAGTTTATATTTGCACTAGAGACTTTATAGTTCACGTTTTTGGACTCTAGTCTAGATTGTTCTATACTTTTCTTCTTTTTTTTCTACGAAAAGCACTTTCTTTTTTTTTCAAGAAAAAAAAATTTGAAGAGTTTTTCAATGCTTTTACATGCTTGCACTTTATTGCATCCAATGTATGTTTTGATTATTACTGTATTAGTCAGACAGTTTTACCTCTGGTCACCGAAGAATAGGATTTAAAAGGTGATGTACTCTTATGTTGTATTAGAGACTATTTCATTTCTAATCATTTTTTCACTCCTGTGTTCACTGTTGAATGAGCTTTAGAACTTTTAGCACTGTTTAGACACTTGTTAAATTAGTACCTATTTGAATTTACATACTATTTGGGACACAGCTATCTCTTCACATTTTAGGCCTACAGATATAGAGAGTGTGTGCTAAGTACATTTAGATGGAATGGAATTAGTGCTAATTGCCAGTCCATGGTGGGGGTAGTGTTGTGGGATGTGTCTTTAATGTGTTTAGTTTAGTACAGCTCAGTGTGTTTGTGTGAATGAGAGTGAGTGGGTGTGCGTGTCCGAGGCGCGCCCCTCCCTCCTGTCGGATCCATCGCGAAGCAGCGGATGTGTGTGTGTGTGGGTGATACGGTGACCGGTGCAGGTAGTTAGCTGTGTGCAGCGTATTTCAGTGCAGCCAGCAAAATAAAGCACCTAAACTCTTCGGCAAGACGGCCTCTTTGTTTTATATGCTACCATCGCACTAAGCAGCATGAAGTTTAGGGAGTTAACCCCGGGAGGAGAACTTCCGGCCCTGGAGAAGACGGATCTCCCCTGTGTCTCCCAACCACGGTTAGGAAACAGAAACAGGAAAGGTTAACACAACTCTTCTGTTGTCCGAGTACAAACTGTTGCCAAAGGGCTAAGACCTAAAGATATAGAGAGACTATCCCAGAGCTTACCCTCTGTACGCACAAATTTGACTGAATTCAGAAGAGCATTGATCAGCAAAATGCGTCTCTATGACATGTCGTTAACAGAAGTCACACAGCTGATGTCACAAATACTTACTGAATCTGAATTCAACAGTTTTGAGTCTGCTGTTACTTCTGAACTACAACATGCCCGTAAAGATGAATTGAGAGAGGGAGTTCTGAGAGAGTTAAAGAATATTGTTGGACCAAAAGTGGATTGGTCAAAGGTCACTAGTTGTGTACAGAAGGAGGCTGAAACTGTGAGTGAATACATTGAAAGATTTTGTCAGTCAGCAGTAACTTACAGTGGAATAGTTGATGATCCTAAAAATGTGTTAGAGGACAAGGGACCATTAGTTTGCATCTGTTCAGATGGCCTTGTAGCTGAGTACAGAAAAGCCTTGCCATTCTTAGATCTAACTTGGTCTAACAAAACTCTCAAAAGTAATCTAGACAGTTTAGCTACTTGGGAAAGAAACTCTGATGTCAAAGCCAGAGTAAAGATTGCAGCAGCATCTTTTCAGGTCAAAACGGAGAACCTACAGAAACGTAAAAGTCCTAAGAAGGAGGGCAGTTGTCATTTTTGTGGTAAAACTGGACACTGGATGAAAGAGTGTAGAAAAAGCAAGAAGACATTAAGAGAAATGAACAGCTTTACTCAGCTCCTACTCAGTCTACTTACCACTCTGAATCTGCCCCTCCCCACGTCACCTAACTGTTGGAGCAGCTTGCTCAGGTGTTAACTGTAAGGGCTGTGAGTGCTTAACTTGCCCAGTAATGTGCAACAAAGATGAAACATCCTTAGTAAATATGTTTACTGTCACTTCCTTTCATTGAGGGAACATTAAGTACACTCACAGCTTTCAAGGCTATACTAGAGCACACTCCAGTCACTCCTATTCTTTTTAGGTTATGATGTCTTGTTATGACTGATGTTTCATTAGAGAATGGAGATGTCAACAAGTAAAGTTTGCACACCAGCTACAGGGACAGACTAGGACACACACAGACCAGTGAGGAGCCCAGGGATGAACCGAAGTGCAACAGGCCTCGGGGGCCAACCCTGTGGTGAAGACTTCCTCATAGGTTTCCCCTGTCCATAGTTTTATCCCCACCTCACTGGTCCATAGGTGTCAAATTACTTAAAAATAGGTTGAGAAAAACCCTATATGATCACCAGACTTTAAACCACTATACGATCAACAGAAGTCTAAAAATGTCTATGCATGAATACTGCTGGTCTGCTGTTTCTTTGTTTTCTTGTGTTGCAGGTATGCGTGCATGAGAAGTCATTTCCATATGTGACACCCTGGTGTAAAGCATCACCTCAGACATCCATGAACAAGCTTCATGAGGACCAAGAGTCATCTGAGTGAATCTACATGCGAAATGGACTACAGAAAACAGACTTCACAGCTATCCGGACGCCATGGACTTCAAGACTTCCACTCTTATGCTACATGATATTTTCTGTGTCTTCATGTAGTTCGTACAACGTGTTACTATCCATGCCATATGTGTCAACAGTTATGGTTCTAAAAATACACCTAAGTAAATCTAGGACAAGACACAGAATAAGTTAAACGTGCCTGTAACCTTTTCAAGTTACACAACTGAAGATGGGGCTTATGTTAACAAACATAGGCCATAGAATGGACTTAAGAAAGTTTTAATTTGTTTTATGTGAGAGTTATTAGAACTCTCAACGGGAGGACTGTGGGATTACAAATTTATAAAATGTTAAATCTAGGTTCCAATATAATAATAGACATTTTGGGGTAATAAACGGGAGGGGTAATAAACCTATGAGGAAGTCTTCACACTCACACTTCACACTAAATTCACACTAAAGCTGACATCCAAGAAGCTCAAATCAGGAAAATCAAGTGTCTGAAACATTAATCTTTTGTCTTTCCCAGACAGCAACATAGTGTTGGCCCAGATCCGGCCCACATCTGGCCCGCATGAAATCCATGCGGGCCAGATGTGGGCCGAATCTGGACCGAAACTGCTTGCTGTCAGGGTTGTGTTCTTCCTTGAAGCTCAAGGCACAGCTGTGCCTTTTGTCTCTATGATAATGTGAAGGTATCAGTGATACTGTCAGGCACCTCTGTATTTAAATGACACTGTTATGCTGATAAGATCAAGGCTGGGAAGATGCCAGTGTCTGGTACTTTCCTGATTGCATTTGCATGCTTTGTTAAAATGGTCTCCACCTCTACTGTATGGATCCCTCCCACTTGAATGTATATAATCTACAATGTCTTAAGGACAAGTGAGACCTTTTGATGACTGCAGCGCCACACAGAGCGTTCTCAATAAAGAATCCTGCTGAAGATTACCCAAGAGTCTCATGGTCTTCGTTTCTGAGTTCCCAACACGGCGTAAATGATTTAACATGCTTCAAGTATTCCCGCTGGTGTTTTTTTTGTTTTTTTTTTTTGTATTCCCGCTGGTGTACCCTATTGTCATGTAGCAGATGCAACATACCGTTGTTTTCTTTATCCACCACTCTCTTGCCATCACCATTATAGCTTACAGGGAATCCAAAGTGCACCCAAACACCAGACCTGTTGGTTATTGGAGGATCTTCTATTTCTGGTCTGTTAAACGCATTGGCTATTTTGCAACGCGACTTCAGCTCGTACTGAGTGAGCGAGCGCCTGACTGAGTAGCCTAACATAAACATATAAGTTGGTGTTTTTTTCTTCTTTGGGGTGTCAGGGGCGTTGCCTGTTACGTCGTTTGGGTTATTGGGCTACCTTGTTGAACGCATATCATTATATTTCTTTTTTTTTTTTTCAAATATAATTAATTAGTCCAACGAACCGTTCGGTACATAATGCGTACCGCGTACTGAAACGAAAGCCTCATACCGAACGGTTCAATATGAATACGCGTATCGTTACACCCCTAATATATATATATATATATATATAATATAATATAATATATATGTAATCTAACATTATTTATGATTTCTAATCGATTATTAGCAGAAGTTATTACTTTACTGACTGTGCGTTTCTTCTTTATCAACAGCCCTGCATTGTTGGAATACAGCTGTTCATATCTAGTTACATGTAAATGTTCAGCTTTTGTATTTATTTGTTTATTTGTTGTTTTAGGCATAAACCTCAATATAAAAATTTATACAGGAAAACATGACAAAACTTTTTGCAATTTGCAGACCAAAAGTATGTAGACAGTGTTTTGCTCACAAATACTGTAATTTAGGGAGATTCCTAAAAGCCTCCGGATGGATGAATGTCAAATTTCTTGTGTTTCTTATTTCTCTGAAATGAGAGAGAGAGAGAGAGATAGATTACATGAATTGAAAATGTTATTTTTGAATTACTTGAATGAAAGAGATAGTACCCTAAAATTAACTGGAAATTATGCCTTAATTTAACAGAATTCATCTCACATTATTTTTGCAGATGATAGGAATAATAGTTCTTTGATGTAATTTTCTCTTGTTCAGTTTACTTAGCCAGACATGCTAAATGAAAGCACATTTTTCTACTACAATAAGAAAACTTCTAAAAAGGAACTACAGTGGCAGAACAACTCAGTAAAATTATGGGTGCATTTAATAAGGGATTCATTGCTGGTTTCCTATCTGTCGGTCACTGCATGTTATGTCGTTTAAACATAGGGGGTAACTTAAGAGCCCCAATCCACTCTGACTTTAAGAGAAAATGCCAATGAAATCTGCCTAGTGAATTTTTATATGTCTGAGCCACACTCCCCATGTATAAGGGTATAAATAGGTGACAGGTGCATCCACTCATTAGATTTTTGCTTCAGAGCCGAGTGGGTGAATGATTTATTCTCCACAAAGCCTTTTCGTTTTGACTGAGAGACACTGGTGTGATGGCACTAACAGCGGTGTCCCTTGTTGTCACCGCCGAATTGGACCTCGTGCCTTTCTTCCGGGAGGAGCATGTGGACAAAGTTGTGGACGGCCCCTTTTTCATCCAGAAGCTTCTTGTCTGCCTCCTCCATCCTCACTACCCTCGATGGTGGGGCAGCTAGGAGGTACGTTGACATACCCCAGGTGGAGAGAGCTGTAGCAGTGCACCTGTGCCTGCAAAACACCACGACTTGGAGGATTCATACTCATCTCCCATCCAAAGTCTGTAATCTGACAGCGTCTCTCACCGCTAAAGCTTATGCTGCAGGCCAAGATGCAATTCTGCCATGCATGTCATGGCTTTCCTTCAGATCAGCCAAGCCAAGCCAAGGCACTCAAACAAATGCATGAGAGTAGTTCTGACCCGGGGTTGATGCAGGAACTGCACACGGCGACTGACTTCACCCTCCGGAAAGCACAATCTTTGGCTCTACTTTCTTGACACTCCCATCTCACAGGGTGGCCTATTCTGCAATGCTGCCAAGGCCTTTCCCAACAGAATGAGGCCATCCAGCACATCCTCTAGCTGACATTGCTCTACTGTGGGCCTCAACCTGGCCTGCTCATCAGTGACAGTGTCCCCCTGCATCCTGGAGAGCATCTTATCCTCATGCTGAGACACCGTCGAGTCTGGCACGTCGAGCCTCTCAGAGGACTGTGGTGCCCCCCTGACTGCAAGTCTTGAATCGGGCCCTTCGCAAGCTTCCATTCAAGATGTTGATGTAAAAGCTCATTATCAGATGCATCCAGCCCCAGGATTGGTTTGCAGCGGTCGACCTAAACGATGCTCACATTAATGTCTCGATTCTTTCTCAACACAGGCCTTTCTTAAGGTTTGTGTTTGAGGATTGGGCATGGCAGTAAAGGGATATAGTTGACTTGATTGCAAATGATTGCACAGACACTATTTAAACTGAACTGAGATGACATCACTGAATTCAATGATGAACTGCCTTTAACTGTCATTTTACATTATTGAAACACTGTTTTCCTAATGCATGTTGTTCAGACGCCCTCCCCCCTCCAACACTTCTATAACAGCTGATGATTTCACCACATTCTTCACAGTCAAAACTAGAACAATCAGTAGTCAATTCCCAGCCTCACACACACAGGACCTCAAAATAACCACACCCACTGCTAAAACTCCCATCTTTCCTTCTGTCTCCTCACTGAGGCATAAGTATCAAAACATCTCTTCTCAAGCATTCTACAACATGCCCTCTAGACCCAATCCACTCACACCTTCTCCAAGCAATCTATCCTGCACTTTAACCAGCACTCACACACATCATCAACATATCTCACCTCACGGATCTTCCCCACTGCATTGAAGCAGGCTTGATTAACCTCACTGCTCAAAAAACCTACATTAAACACTTCTCTTATAGACAGCTACAAACTAGAGACCTGCAGCGCAGGACACCTCTTCAAAATTGAAAATTGAGAATAAAATTATGAGTGAGACTCACACAAAAATTATTTATCTAAACATAAGGTGTCTAAAAAATATAAATTGTTATTTATCTGTTGCACAAAAGCAAAAAGAGCAGCTAATATTAACATTAAAATTATTCATATGCACAAGCTAGGCAAAGTTTCTATTTATAACATTGTTAAAAGGTTTGCGCAATGTAGCCAATCACAAACTCAGCTGTTGATTTCTGGAACGCAATGGCCAATCAGAGGAGAATCTACTCACCGCAGGGCTGAAACTGTGTGCTTATGAATCCTTTTAACCTTTTTTATACTGTCTATGAGTTTAATACAAGAAGTGTTGACACAGTGTAAGATTCTGGTCACTGGGGTTCCTCAGGGATCAGTTCTTGGACCCCTCCTCTTCTTCATATACACTACATCACTGGGTCCCACCATACAGGCACATGGCTTCTGCTACCATAGCTATGCTGATGACACACAGCTCTATCTCTCCATTCAACCAGATGATCCATCATTACTGTGAAGCTGTTAACAACAAACAGGAAAGGCGTGAAGCACCTTTCTTGAGGGTCGAAATGTTTCTATGGTAGGAGCAGTGGCATGGCTATCAACAGCAGCGATGTACTCACCTTTTATGGTCCCTGTGGGTGCAAATAAATAAAATGTGTGTGGAGGTGTTGGGAAGGTTATGACCTTTGCAATGCCACAGGGTTGTGACAGGGTTCATGTTGTGGCACTTTCCATGGACCCCCTATGTCGAATCACAACGTACCTTGTAGTGACCGACAGATAAGGAACATCCCGGTTATGTACATAGCCCTCATTTCCTGATGGAGGGAACAGAGATGTTATGTCCCCATGCCTCAATCTCGAACTATTGCTGGTTGCCAGGGAGACTTTCTCAGCTTCTCAGCGTAAAACCTAATGAGTGGATGCACCTGTTGCCTATTTATACCCGTATACACGGGAAGTGGCTCAGGCATGCAAAATCCATTAGCTAAATTTCATTGGCATCTTCTCTTAAAGTCAGAGCAGATTGGGGCTCTCAAGTAAACCCCCTATGTCAAGTCTTGACATAATGTCTCCATTCCCTTCATCAGGGAACAAGGGTTACGTATGTAACTTAGACGTTTTGTTCCAAACCTTAAATGTAAATAAATGTTTGTTTTTTCTCTTCTTTGTTATGTGTATACATTATTCCAGTTCCTGTGTTTTTGTTTAATTTTACCCAGTGCATTAAAATTTAAGTATATAATTTATTTAAGAAATCTGTTGTATTTACACTTTCTAGAGAATATAGAATAAATATGGATATATTTGCATTCATGTACTTAAATATATTTCTGGCTTCAGGGTTAAAAAAAAGTGTCTGTTAAATATAGAATGCTGTTTCATAAATGTAATCTCTTGAGAATTTGTATGTATTTTATGTAAAATGTGATTTTACCACATTCACGTTTACTTCATTTGCATGTAAATTATGTTTATTTAATCTGAAGTCATTATTTAATCTGTTTATTTGTTTAATAGTTTCATTTGTTAAAAGAACCAATCAGTTGTCTCTATTATATATATGATCAATGATATTGTTTTCATGTTATACAGTTGGTTCATTTACTTGAAATAACGTTTTATTTTCTGTTCTATTCTGTGTGACTTTTGGTGTCTGCTTGTTTCAAAGGATTACATAATTTTAAACAAGACTAAACTTTAAAATCTTAAAATTAATAAAATGTTCTTTTAATTTAATTTAATTTAATTGATTGATTGATTTTATATATATATATATATATATATATATATATATATATATATATATATATATATATATATATATATAGGATACTTTAACTTACATATGAGTAAGCTTTCTCAGGTTGTGGAAGGAATGCTTCTCTAATCTGCTCAGAGAGACATCCACGGACAGATAGCTATGGAGAAAATGGAGAAAATCTGGTTAAAATCCAGAGTTTTATTTAAAAAAAAAAAAAAAAATATATAGGGTTATTTCAAGTTGCCACCACTAAGCAGAGAGAAAAAAAAACTTATAATATTTGTGATGGCATTTCACCTCAGTACTACATCTGTAAATAAGCCATTAAACCTTCATCTATAAATAGCGCATAGTGGTTACAGAAACCACGCCTTCTTTCTTTGCGTGAACATTTGGGTATCATTACGCAAATATTTCCACAGTGACGTAGACATGTGGGTGCTTTTCTGAATGAGCCATTTTATGGGGGCATGGCAGAGTCTTAACTTTGATAAAGAAAATTTCTTTGATTTGAGAACTTAGTCTTTGCAACTTTACAGAACTTATTCATGCACCAAGAGCTTGTAACACTGCAAAGAGAAAGGAAAAAAATTAATCGCATCAATTGACCCCTTCAATTATATGTCTGCACTATTTTTGGATTTTCTGCACTGAAAGCTCAAAACAAGAAGACAAATTCCTATCGCAAGGAGAGGGATATATGCAGAATACTCATCATTCAACGAGTCAATGTTTTGCTCATTATCTGGCTTGGCTCGGTGTTCATCTTCAGTTCTCTCTTCAAAGCAGTTCAGTCAGTGTACTGTTTGAGTAAATGAATTACTCTGGGATATTGGTTTGTTTGAACTCAGAGGGAGTGTTAGCCACATTAAAAAAGTTAAAAGCTTAAGTCATTTGTGGATTAATGCGTATTGGAGATGTGAACCATTTAAAACGATTCAGTTCGATTTGGTCAACTGGTTCGAAAAGATCCGGTTACATCGAATGTTTCGTTCGTGAACCAGATATCACAAACTGCTTTGTTTTGAACTCTGTCACAACAGACACGGAAGAGAAGACAATGCTGAATAAAGTCATAGTTTTTACTATTTTTGGACCAAAATGTATTTTCGATGCTTCAAAAAATACTAACTGACCTTCTGATGTCACATGGACTACTTTGATTATGTTTTTCTTACCTTTCTGGACATGGACAGTAGAACGTAAACACAGTTTCAATAGAGGGACTGAGAGCTCTTGGACTAAATCTGAAATATCTTAAACTGTGTTCCGAAGATAAACTGAGGTCTCATGGGTTTGGAACGACATGAGGGTGAGTTATTAATGACATAATTTAGATTTTTGGGTGAACTAACCCTTTAATTTCCAGCGATATTATTGATTTGATTGGACAGATACTTCAGATTTAAACTGAACTGAGCTGGATGATGACATCACTGAATTCAATGATGAACTGCCTTTTTGCATTATTGACTCACTATTTTTCTATTTAATGCTGTTCAGCTGCTTTGACACAGTCTGTATTGTTAAAAGTGCTATATAAGTAAAGGTGACTTGACTTGACTTTGATGGAATCGAACTCAAGTTCGTTTCTGCTCTTGATGCAGATCTTTTTGGGAAGGTGTGTATACAGCAATCACACTCAGTTGTGGTCCTAACAACTGTACCGAGACCCAGCTGAAGAGGTGGTCTCGGTCCGCTTCCAAATGAACTCGAACGGTTCATTTAAGGTGTGAACATGATCTGACCCAGTTGCAGAAATCACACTCCAAAACAGACTGCTCGCACATCTAGTGCTGTAGTTTGCACTTAAGTGGCTTAAATCACTTCTTTTTAGACCGCAATGCTTAAAAATACATGCAAATGATGAGTTTCCATGATCATTGCACACAGCAACGTGACTTGAACATGCTAAATATGCTGAAGCCTGCCGCAAAGCCCCAGAAAAAGTTACCATGAATGTGTCGGGGGGAAATAGTAAGAAAATGATTAATATGATAAATTAATAAAATTTAATAACCTATAATTAAACCGGCCAGAGGAGAACAGCAAACTCTTTTAACACAATATTTTTTTTATACTGTAAAGCTGCTTTGACACAATCTGCATTGTAAAAAGTGCTATATAGCCCTAAATAATGGCGACTTGACTTAACTTGTTTTCTGAGTCAGTCTTCAGCAAAGATGACTGTTTAAATTGTTGATGGTTAAGTTGACATCTAAAGTTTTCTACGAAGGATCTCCATAATCAGCCATTTTTTGCACTTGCTGCTTTTCCCTGCTTGAGAATTTCTGAATGGATGACCATACCACATGTGTGGTTTTGTTTACAATTTCTGGTTCACTTGCAAAAAAGGCGAAGTAAAAGCCAACCATTCTAAAAAAAAAAAAAAAAAAAAAAAAAAAAAATTGTATTTTGTCCAGACCAAAGCAAGTGAACTAGCAGACTTTTCTGGTGTGAATACACCCATAGTTTGACCCTTTTTATTCCCTTAGCAAGAATTCAGTGTGTATATACATACATGCATACATATAGTCTATAGCTATATAAATGTATGTGACAAATGGCTCTGGTCTCTAAAAATGTACTTACATTCTTGAGATATTGACCATATTTGCAAAGGCATCTTGGGGAACTGACATCAGACTTGACTCGTAGAGACTTCTACAATTGAAAAAAATCATTACAAATACATGTACATTTGTATGATTCTTACAACTTTACATTTATACATTAAACAATGTTGCAATTTCAAAGAACATAATTGACAATGTTAAATATCACAAAGTTATTTATATGGAATTATATATATATAACAAAAAAGTATACATATATATATATATATATATATATATATATATATATATATATATATGTATACTTTTTTGTTATATATATATAATTCCATATATAATTCCACATGTGTTAATTCATAGTTTTGATGCCTTCAGTGTGAATCTACAATTTTCATAGTCATGAAAATAAAGAAAAATCTTTGAATGAGAAGGTATGTCCAAACTTTTGGTCTGTACTGAATATATATCTTTATTTTTATTTTTTTTCTTCTTTTTTTTTATCTGACATACACTTGTATAGCATCAAATCATTAAACCAGTTTTTCGGCCAATTACAATTTCTGACCATACTCCCACAGCATATTTTTTCTTGCAGAGCACCATCCACCATCTAGATGCCAATTTAATAATTAATTGCTCAATGACATAGATTTTCTAATATATTTTAGGAATGCACATTCATTGTTAGAGTACAATCACAATCTGTAGAGTACAGACAATCACAAAGGAATATCTACATCACTGGAAAATGGCAAAATCTGTAAGGGGTGGGTCTAATTTTGTTAATGTAAAAAAGAATAAAGCAGCCAGCAATTAATTCTTAAAGGAGAAGAGGCTGGACCACATGCACTCTCAGGTTCAAACAGAACAATATTTTTTTTTTATAATTCAATAAACCAAAAAAAAAAAAAAAAAACATAAACTAATCAATTCTGTTTCCGGTACCGACTGCATAGCTTCAGTTTACGGGAATATGACATGACAAAAGAATGAACGATACAGAATGATACAGTTAAAGAAAAAAAAAATCATAATCTGAAAATAATTTATAATTTCTGTTTCTCAATAGATGGAACTGGTTGCATAACTTTTATTGCATTAACAGTTTTACTTGAAATGTACCATGAGTAGATGTGTTGTGTTGTGTTTGTGTGTGTGTGTGTGTGTGTGTGTGTGTGTGTGTGTGTGTGTGTGTTCGTGTGTGTGTGTTCATGCATGTATGTATAATTATGCAAGTGTGCGAACCTGCAATCTCACGGTAATTCTGCCTTAACCAGCTACATTAACTGGCTGTTTGGTTCGTTTGCTTTTGAAAGGGTCATTTATATTATCATGTTCATATATATATTATGAAGGCCTGGTTGAGTGCTAATGGGTTGGTAATGGGGATAACTGTCCCGTCCACAAGGCTAATTACTCACGGAACACCACCAATGGAAGCCTTGATGAGCCTCCATTACGTTGTGCCTGGCAAAAGGCATATGTAGGCTATGTGATAGTGGTTGTGACGGGGCAGGAAGTTTGTGACTGACTGAACGCACTGCCACACTGAGGTCTTAGCCTGTATCCATCCCTAACCACCTCCAAAAAACTCCCCACAATATAAAAACAGAGTGCCGCCAGCAGCTGAATTTCAGGGCTTAGGTGGTAGCTCCGTTGAGTTTGTTTCGACAAAGATGAAACAACAAGATATAAAAGTTGCAGAATTTGCATTGTCGCTATTCTGATACTACAGTATTGTGAAATAGAAGTACTAAGAAATAGTGAACATACACTAACTGGCTCCGTGGACAACTATTTGCTGTCTCAATTGAAATGTGAAGAAGCTTTCTGCACAGTGGTGGCCACTGGCGGAGTGAACTGTGAACAGCAATAAGGTATAGCTAAGAATGGTCCAAACTAACCTTACAAATGAATGACTTACAGAAGGTACTCTTAACTAAGGGGTGTAAGATTAATAAGGGAATTAAGATCAATATAACTCAAAGGGGATTGAATTACAGTGAATAAGAACCAAATTAGTATGAAAATTATTTAGAATTAATATTTAACACGTTATCATTTATTCATCGACCTATATGTTGAGGTTAGGGTATTTGATCAATTCTGGACAAAATATCATCCCGTGGCCTATGGTAATAATATCATGAAATTATGATTACTGATTATGAGCAAGGTAACTGAATCTACAGTTTTAGGCAGTAACTTGTAAGCACACAGCATAAGACACTGGTGTGTAAAATAATAATAAAAGCAAGCTTTATTAAACTACTCTAATACACCCAAACTAAACTAACGAAAACACACAAACATTCATTCAAATAGTGACAGAGAAAAGTGATGTTATTAACGGAGGATGAATGGAGTCCCAAGTGTCTAGCATTAGACACTATTTCTTGACCGCAACCTGAGAAAATCAATCTACTAGCAATCTACTACTTTAATCTTAGTTGGTTTCTTAATAAGATTTGCACCAGTTTCAGCCAGAATTAGGAGATATTGTGTAATTGCGTTTGGATGCTCCTGTGGGAGTGTTGCTGGAAGTTGCTGGAGACTGAATCTCTGGCACTGATTGGCTGGCAGTCGGTCTATGATGCGTTCTGAGGGACAGCACTCGATGGTGAGTGGTTGGGTGGCTTTGCCGGGTGGCGCTTCGTTCGTGAGACTTCCTGGATTGCGGGTTGCTATGCAACGGAGTTTCCTCTAAGTCTGGAGCGACTCAGAGGGTTTTCTTGGACGAAGTTCAGCGAAGAATCTTACGGAAGAGTTGATGAGTTTTGAGTGAGCTCTTGTTGGTTTGAAGAGTGCATGCTGGACGATGGAAAGGTCAGCACAAAACATAGGCAAGAGCCCAAGTCACTGCAAGCAGGGCAAAAGCACTAGGCAAAAAGCTTGTCATTGGGTTATAAGCGTGTCCATCTGACCTGTCCTTCTTAGTGCGGCATCCAATCAGAAATTGTCTTGGGCGGGCCCATGCCCCTTTTCTTCAGTTCTTGCATGTAATTAGCGTAATGTCCACGTGAACGCGTGTGTCCAAACTCCTGAGAGTTTAGTGTAAACGCTTTAATAAGCAAACTTAATTGTTTAAATATGGTACATCCTACACACATCTACTTAATATCAAAATTCTAGAAAGCATTTACCCATCAAGTAGGTACCAAAATACATATACTTCCCATAGTTGAGGTGGAAGTAAATTAGGATTTAGCCGTGATAAGTGTTTAACACACAAAATTACTTGAGTAATATAAAGCATGCATAATACAGAGAATACACATGTATGAGGCAACTTCTGGTGATTAGTTCCTATAACTGAGGTAGAAAACCCTACAAATAGGCTGTAATGAAAGTTAAACACACATAAATTATTCCACAGTTTATATAGAACAAACGTGATACTTAATAAATGTGTGAGGTAAATACTTGTAATCAATTCAGCTTATTGGAAGCAATTTTGAGACCGTTGTTTGTGTTAAACCACAAGTTGGTTAAATTTCAGTCTATTGTTTTTTGGTGATCCTGGGCCAAAGGAATGCCTTAGAATACTTCCTTTCATGATAAGGCTGGGGATTTATGCATTGGGGTCATCACAGGGTTTCTTTGGACATTTGGTCTTAAGTTTGGGGAACAAAGAGAAATCTTTTCCTGCTGTCCTGGCGTCGCTGGTATGAGATTAGACATTCAAAGAAGGGAAAGGAGGGGGTGACATCCCCTTTAGCCATCTTAGCACCATGACTGTCTTTTATGAAGCACTAATGTTTCGATGGGGAATCGTTCTGAACTGTGGAATGCGGTGTTGGGTTCTTTTAATGAAATGGACTGTTCAAGGATAATCCTACAGAGGTATAACTTAAGGTATATCTTACGAATAACGTAGCATAAATAAGGTTTTGGTAAACGCAGCCCTGATTTTCCCATCACTAATTCACAGGGAAGACAGGGACAATTAGGTACAGGTGTTTCAAATCACTGTAACCATTGAAACATTCTGTAGAAACCCAAGACAAGGAGAGACAGGAACCTACAAAACAACAAGAAACAGACATGCCCCCCACAAAGAAGAGGCTTACAGACACTCCAAACAACAGAAGCTCAAGTCCAGGAGGGAGGTGGATCGGGGGAGGGATGGCGGGTTAGGCCTGTGTGGTTGAAGTGGCATGGTAGAGCACGAGGTCACCAGGGTGGAGCCAGCAAAGCTGAAGACAACCAAGGTGGAAGCTAGTAACAGCCTCTGTGGCCATAACAAGACAAGCAGAGAGTATGGGAATGGCTTCAGTGGTCGTTACATGACAGGGAGACAGTTGAAAGATTGCCTCCTTGGCCATAACAGGACTAAGTGCTCAGAGTCAGGCTCCATGGCCTCGACAGGATGGGCAAAGGGTTCAGGGATGGTCTCTTTGACATTAATAGGACAAACACAGGGTTCAGAGATGCTTCCTTGGCCATAACAGGACAGACTGAGAAGGCTGAGACCACACAAATTCAAGCCACTTGCACCAACACCAGAAGTGTGTCCGCCGAACTGGAAGCCAATCTCCAGTGCCTAGGGACTTGCTTGTTAGTTTCAGATGCAATGTCCATGACAGCCATAAATACTGGACTGGCTTCTATGATGGCTGAAGACTCTTTTGTGGTGTTCATGAGGACTCTAGAGTGACAGCCATGTTGTGACAAGACTCTGGAGTGGAGGCTACCAAGGGAGCACCACTAATGTCATGAACAAACTAAAGTGAAGTGAAGTGTGGCCAAGTATGGTGAATGAATGAATGGATGATGCATTTATACAGCGCTTTATTGTGTATTTCTGTACACCCAAAGCACTTTGGGGGGTGGGGTCTCGACCACCACCAGTGTTCAGCATCCACCTGTATGATGCCACAGCGGCCACAGGACAATGGCTCTAGTGCGCTCAACAAAACACCAGCTACAGGTGGAGAGGAGAGAGAGTTGTAGAGCCAATCAAGTGGATGGGGATTATTGGTGTCCTATACTCACAATAAGTGCTCTGCATTTAATCCATTTAGGTGCACAGACACACAGTAGTGAACACACACAACATGAACACACACCCGGAGCAGTGGGCAGCCAATGCTTCGGTGCCCGGGGAGTGGCTCAGATAGTCCCCCTCGAAAAAAATATCAATGAGTATTAAATGAGTAAATCCAATAAAGTCCTAAACATAGAATGATGTCAATTTGTAGGCAAAAACCTGGAAACGAGTTAGCATTTTAGCACTTTTAGTTCCATCATCCCAGAGTCAATATGTTTTTGAAAGTGAAAGTCGTGACATTTGCTAAGAATGGTTACCCATACTCAGAATTGGTGCTTTGCATGTAACCCATCCGAGTGCATACACAGCAGTGAGAAGTGAACAGTGGGCAGCTATAGATTCAGTGCTCAAGGGCACTTCAGCCATGGGTATTGAGGGTGGAATAGAGCATTGTTCATTCACCCCCCCCCCCCACCTACAACTCCTGCTAGCACCAAGACTCGAAATGGCTTTTTGCACAAGTGAGCGCTGCTGCAGCAGTGTAAAATACAGACAAAGGCTCCTGCAGAAGCAGGAACTGTTGCGGCAGTGTGGGAATTAGGTAAGGCTTCTGTGGGAATGGGAATTGATGCGACAGTGGGGAAATATGGAAAAGTTCCTGAGGGAGCGGGCACTGCTGCAGCTATGGGGTAATACTGAAAAGGCTCCTGCAGGAGCAGGAACTGCGAAAGCAGTGGGGAAATATAAAAAAGGCTCCTCACCCCTGCAACATTGTAAAATACAGACAAAGGCTCCTGCGGGAGCAGGAACTGTTGAGGCAATTGGAAAATATGGAAAAGCTCCTGCAGGAGTGGGCACTGTTGTGGCAGTGGGGAAATATGGAAAAGCTCCTGCGCGAGCTGTGACTGCTGCAGTAGTGCGGGAATTAGGTAAGATTCCTGCGCTAGCAGGAACTGCTTCAGCAGTGGGGATGCTGCTGAGCCAGTAAGGATTTATACAGAAAAGGCACTGCTGAGGTAGTGGAGAAAATAGGTAAAAGGCTCCTGTGGGAGTGGGCACTGCTGCGGCAGTGGGAAAAAAGGGTAAAGGCTCCTGCGGGAGTGGGGAAATTTGGAAAAGCTCCTGTGAGAGCAAGCACTGTGGAAATTAGGTAAGTCTCCTGGCGGGAGCGGGAATTGCTGAGGCAGTGTGGGAAATATGTAAAAGCTCCTGCTGGGATGGCTGGAGTGGGGATGGGCCATTATAGGTGGATTAGGTGATGTTAAAAGGGGTTAGCTATGGTGGGTCAGAAGATTGAGTCAATGGGGAGGTACAGATATTAAAGGGGTCGGCCAATGAGAGTTCAGTGGGCTTCCTTGATGTGGGAGTGGTCTAATCGAAAGTAGCTCTTCAAAGCTTCTGACGACCAGCGACCAAGTATGGGTGAGTGGAAGTTGAAAATGAAATGGCTTTTCTTGGTCTGTTTTTTTTTTTTTACTTTGCTTGATTTCTTCATCCAGTACCACTAGACCGGAAATAGTGGGGTGGATGTTTGTGTTGAAGCTAGATGTGACTATTTTTAAGATTATGGGTCGCATGGTGTCTGGGCGGGTGGGAAGGGCTCTTTAGTTACCGCTGATGAATAGGGAGGTCTGTGAATCTGAGGTTAGGGAGAACCGTTTATGGGAAAAATGGATTCTGCTTAGATAACTTTTAATGGAGCTTATCTGTAGGTTTTTGTTGATGTTAAGGTGAGAGATGAATGAGGTGGTGGCGAACAAGAAAAAGTTTGGGAACGTTAGGTTGTAAGCAGAGTGAAATTCTTTAAAATATATCCATGATGTTAGATAATCTTGGAGAGTTCTAGGGTAGATGGATAGGATAGAATTGAGGGAAGCTTCGACGAGAGGTTTCAGTGGATGGCTTCCGGGAATATCAGCTATGAATAGGTAGGGACTGGGTTTGGGAGTGGTTCTGCATCTGGTTCCAACAGTCTGAACTTTTGACAAAATCTGTGTCCTGATGGTGCTGGCTACAGTCGGTGGTTCAAATACGAGAGCATTCAGAGAGATGGGAGGGGCAAGGCAGAAGATAAAGGGAAGAAAGAACAACCATGCAAGGGGGAGGAGGAAAGGTAGCCGCCGGAATCGCTTGCAGAAATGTGCTCATACTTGGAGCAAAAGAAAGTGGGGGAATGGTGGGCATTGTGGCCTACGCCGCTTGGAGCAAAAGAAAGTGGGGGAATGATGGGTATCATGGCCTATGCCATTAGCAGAGGCAGCTTCACTCTATTGTTGGATGGTGGAACTGTTGCAGTCCATGAGTAGGGGAGGGGAGGGATTGGGCTGGGGTAAGGAAATGGCTGTGAATGGGTCTGCACCACTAGCAGAAGAGTGTTCATGCTAGCATCTGGTACGGGAGCTGGAGGCCACTGAAAAAGTGGGGGTAAGAAGTAACAGGAGGAAAGTCTGCGATATGAGCTTCACGCTTGCTTCAACTGCTGTAGCCCTGTGCAGTCTGCACTGCTAGTTGAGGCAGCTTTACACTAGTGTTTGCTACAGGAGCTGGAAGCCTTTGAACAGAATTGTTATTAGTAGCTTGAGGGACCGGAAGAGATGTGGGGTTGTGTTACAATGGAGGTAGCCTCACGTTTGCTTCAGCTGCTGTAGCTGTTGGCCATGGGAAGGGGGTGGGGTTGTGATGTCCTGAAGAGCCTGTGTAGCCTGCACAGCTAGTGGAGGCTTTTGAAAGATAAAAGGGGGTTAGAAGTAACAGGACAGAAATACTGAGATGTGAGGGCCTGTGTTGCAAGCAGAAGTAGCTTCACGCTTGCTTCGGCTGTTGTAGCTTACATTTCCCATTTTCTAAACTAGTTTTAGTATGTAAATTTAAAACGTAATTTAATGCTTTATTAGTTCCAAACTTAAAATGCCATTGCAATACCGAAATTGATTAGTTAAGTTTAATTTGTGTGAGCAAAAAACTGTAGCAAAATGATAATTTAAATGCCATTTTTACTAAATACATTTAGACTTACGGTTAGGACACTTGAGGATCATTAATGCGTATTAGAGATGCGAACCGTTTAAAATGATTCACTTCGATTTGGTGAACTGAATGATTCGTTCGCGAACCGGATATCCAGACTGTTTTGATTTGAACTCTCTCTCACACAGACACGGAAGAGAAGACAATGCTGAATAAAGTCGTTTTTGCTATTTTTGGACCAAAATGTATTTTCGATGCTTCAAAAAATTCCAACGGACCCTCCGATGTCACATGGACTACTTTGATGATGTTTTTCTTACCTTTCTGGACATGGACAATATACCATACACACAGCTTCAATGGAGGGACTGAGAGCTCTCGGACTAAATCTAAAATATCTTAAACTGTGTTCCGAAGATAAAATGAGGTCTTACGTGTTTGGAACAGCATAAGGGTGAGTTATTAATGACATAATTTTAATTTTTGGGCGAACTAACCCTTTAATACCGTGTGATAATCAGGGGTTCATAATACTTGCGACGCAGCTTTACGTGCACTCTTTGGATGTGAATGTGTGAGCGCACATGTTCCAGAGACACAAAATTCAATGTGTCTCAACTAGTCTCTCAACTCCCACTAGTCTCTCTACGCTGGAAGGAGTTCTCATACCTTCAGAGAGAGCCAGCACAGTGGCAATGATGACATCATCATTGTGCGACGTCAGCCAGGCGGAAGTGTTCAGAGGACTTCAGTTTGCCATGAAACCACCTCGATTCAAAAGGGTGATTGTGTCAGTGACCGAGGGAGAATCAGCTCATGTCCTGACGACCAAAATAGGAACTCCAGAGGAGGAGAGCCATCAGGGCTTTTATTAAATAAAGGGGGCACAGCCCTTCGTCCAATTCTGGATCTTGGTGTTTCGAACAAACACCTATGAAATAATTCATTCAGAATGTTAACACACAAAAGCACTTTGTCAATTGATTCATCTGATCGATTGGTTTGTGACCTTCGATCTGTCAGATCCTTATTTTCACATAGACATTTACCCCTCTCACAGAAAATTCCTCAGATTTGCATAACGAGGCACAGCTTACGAATTCTTTAGCTCCAAAGGTTTTTTTTCCAAATGTGTGGAAGCAGCCCTGTTCCCATTAAGGAACAAGGAAACAAGAATATTGTTGTACATAGACAATTATCTGATACGCTAATTGTTGAGAGCAAGCAGTGAAAGACACGGGATGGTGTTAAATCATCTCAGCAACTTGGGGTTCAGGATCACAAACAGAATATCTGGGGCTCAGCAAAGACTCCCTCTCTTTCACACAATGTATTGCCTGCTTTCAGATGGGGAAAGTGGTTTCGTACATAATGTGTTTTAGAATGCTGGGTCGAATGGCTTCTGTGATTTCTGTAATACATTTGGGGCAGCTCAAAATTAGGGATTTTCAGTGCTGGATCACACAGTTAAATCTGTGCTCTCTGCAGCATCTCAGCTGGCTGGTGAGAATTACTCATGCATGCATCAGAGTGCTCAGGAATCAGAAAAGACCGGCAATTCTCAACCCCTTGTATGGGGAGTGGAAACTCCATCCCCAGGTGGTGAAACAGATATGGCAGAGATACGGTCAGGTGACCGTAGATCTCTTCGCCTCACAAGAAAAATGCTCAATGTCCTCTATATTTTTCTCTAGCGGGTGAAAATGCACCACTGGGTGTGGATGCTCTAGTCAAGCCTTGGCCAGATGTCCTTCATTATGCATTAATTTCCCCCACTCTAGTCAGAGTGAGGGAACAGGGTCTGTCATTAATACTGATATGAATTCTCTATGAATTCGTCTTTGGATGATCTAATTAAGAGTGTATATTATATGTTTATACCCATGTAACATATTAGTGTTCTAAGAACCTTTAGCAGTTTGTGCATCAAAACCTAATTGAGTTCCATACTTCTATTACCATGCTCTCACACAAAGGGTTGAAAACCTCTCGAGTATTTCCAACCCACCGCTTGGAATTTTAGCCTTTCTCATTGAACAAGGCCATCCAGAGAGGCGTGCATCTTCTCAGACCTTAAAAGGCTCAAACACAATTCCGCCCATAGGCATTCTTCTGCAAAATCTTCAGACTGCTGTCGGTGTGTAGAGCCTTAGCCGGTATGAGTGTGCCAAGTGGATAAGGATGGAAAGAAGATAAGGACGTGAGCTAGAAGTCGGAGGGGAAGTCGTGGCCTGAAGGTTAGTGACTCGGACTTGCAATCAAAAGGTTGTGAGTTCGAGGCAGGAATTGTAGGTGGGGGGAGTGCATGTACAGTGCTCTCTCCACCTTCAATACCATGACTTAGGTGCCCTTGAGCAAGGCATCGAACCCCCAACTGCTCCCTCGGAACCGCAGCATAAATGGCTGCCCACTGCTCCGGGTGTGTGTTCACAGTGTGTGTGTGTGTTCACTGCTCTGTGTGTGTGCATTTCGGATGGGTTAAATGCAGAGCACGAATTCTGAGTATGGATCACCATACTTGGCTGAATGTCACTTTCACTTCACTTTCACTTTAGAAACTCTTCTGCAGCCCTTAAGTCTGCACCAGGCTACTGCCTAGTCTTTCCATTCATCAAGATTCTTTGACTCAAAATGGTTCTTTCTCATCGACCTAACTTCAGCCAACCTACTGGTGCCCCAAAGTGAACAGGACTCTCTTTTGAGATGTGCAAGTATCAAACTTAGTCTTATTAATTGATACATTAAGTATCATTTGCACATTTTACAAAGGTGAAAAGAAACTGATGTTTCCTTCAGGCTGAAGATCTGCTAAATATCAAATTGTTACCATAGCTTCATGTTTTTATTTCTCTTCTCTTTGCTGCTTAAAGGGTTAGTTCACCCAAAAATCGAAATTATGTCATTAATAACTCACCCTCATGTCGTTCCAAACCCATGAGACCTCAGTTTATCTACGGAACACAATTTAAGATCTTTTAGATTTAGTCCCAGAGCTCTCAGTCCATCCATTGAAAACGTATGTATGGTAAACTGTCCTTGTCCAGAAAAGTAAGAAAAAAATAATCAAAGTAGTCCATGTGACATCATAGGGTCAGTTAGAATTTTTTGAAGCATCGAAAATACATTTTGGTCCAAAAATAGCAAAAACTATGACTTTATTCATCATTGTCTTCTGTTCCGTTTCTGTTGTGAGAAACACATCAGTTTATGATATCCCCCATTATTATGCCCATTATTTATTCATTTTCCTAGAAACCCTTTCTCAACACTCTTTTGAGCCACTGGAGGGAGCTGGGCTTAAGTTTCTCTCTTTTAAGACAGTGCTGCTCATAGCCTTAGTAACAATTAGACCTGTGAGTGACTTACAGGCTTTGTCTGTTAGCCCATCATGTTTGCAGTTTGCTCCAGGGTTCACTGCAGTTTCCTTTCTTCTTAACCCAGCTTTCATGCCTAAGGTACAGTAGTTGACTCATATAGGTGCCCATCTACTGAAATTTCAGCTTTTCACCCGCCGCTGTTCTCTTCTCCGGAGGACTAGTTTAAGTGTTTATGTAGTTAATAAAGTCTTACTTGTATCACACTTGAGGTTGTTCCTTGTTTTCTCATAACTGGAGTCCCTAATCATGCAGATTTTTGCTACATGCTCTGAGCAGTATTGTACAGTAAAAAAGTTATTTTTCTTAACCAGTAAATTAACTACACTTACAGTTTACTACCCTTACTGTAAATGAAGTTGCTCCTATTGTAACAGCTGTGTGTTAATTAAGTTCTGACACCCCTTTGTCTCAGATTGTTTTCTGTGTCCCACACTTGCTTCCATTCTGCAATTGGTCA
Organism: Carassius gibelio; assembly: GCF_023724105.1. Lineage (NCBI taxonomy): Eukaryota > Metazoa > Chordata > Actinopteri > Cypriniformes > Cyprinidae > Carassius > Carassius gibelio. Next base: position 28,601,219 of record NC_068415.1, read on the forward strand.
ACATTGGCTCAGGATGTGATTATCCCAAATAGTCTAGAAACAACCTAGCTGTTGACTTTCTTCTTCTTCTCTCTCTCTCTCTCTCTCTCTCTCTCTCTCTCTCTCTCTCTCTCTCTCTCTCTATATATATATATATATATATATATAAATGAGCATGATCAAACATATATTGTGGAGTGGAAACTAGAAAAAACTAAAAAGTTGCCCTGTGATCTGGTTACCAACATTTCAGAGAAAATGAATCAGTGTCAAAAGTCAGACCAATGAAGATTTTGGTATGGATGTAGCCTAGGATCATGTTAGGATCAACAGCACACAGTATATACTAATTAATATTATTAATAAAATTAATTAATAAGCGAAAAGTAAATTCTTTTAAACCATGAAATAACACATGGAGGTATAGTGACCAAAATCTTCATATTATTAATTCCAAATTTAACTTAAAATATCTTCTTAACTATTGTGTGGTATGGTTTCAGAAGACTACTTTTATGCCACTGGAGATTGAGTCCATCCAGATAAAATAATACCCTTTCACAGCATGAGAGTATGATGATCATTTTTATTTTAGATGAACTATTCATTTAAAGCAACATAGAGATTTTCATTAAGCATATTATTTTCACAAATTGGGAATATTGTACAGTTCTAAAACAAAAGTTGGAAACTTTATAGATGAAGAGACCAAAACCGAAGAATGTGAGTCTGCAAGACCTCCATTCCGAGAAAAAAAAAAAAAAAAAAAGATTATGTTTTACAGAGGTCTTGAGGCAATTAAAGTGTGATTCTGGTAACTGCCTGTTTTCTCTTTGAGTGAATGGAGCAGTTCTTTGAAGTGGTAAGTCTAAACAAAATTGTCTGGATTTAATTGTGGCCAAATCAAACAAATATCTCACCTGTTTTTGCTATAGAAAGGAAAATGTTGCCTCTATAATGTGTTTACACAGACTACAGCTTCAACTCTAAATGGCAAAAAAAAAAATATATATATATATATATATATAATTAATACTTTCGTCAAGTTGTTGTTTATAAAAGCATAAAAAGACAACAATGGGCTAATTCACAGCCCAAAGCTGGAACAGGTAGACAGACATCAAGTGGAAAAGACCACCCTGGTAAATTAAACAAACTCTATGACAGTGAACAGGCCGTTATTTTACACCGCAATCCTGGTTGGCTCACCTCAACCTCAATCCAAATAATTGCACCACATTACATTGGACATGTGTGCCAACCTCATTCTTTAAGAAAAGCAATCACTCAATTTGTCTTTCAAGGTGCAAAACCATGAAAGCAAACTAGGGAAATTAGTTCATTTCTCTTAGAAGAGATTGAACCTTTAGAGTTCAAAAAATAACCTTTAAATTAAAAAATGAACTTCTAGCTATCAAAAAGGTTCAAAGTTGAACTTAAAGGTTCTATGATGATCCACTGGTTATTTGGCAGTTATTTTAAGAACCTTTGTTGTGGTAAAAGGTTCATATTAGAACCTAGCATATTTAATTTTTGAACCTTTTCTAAGATGTACTGTAAAGACTAGACTGAGTACAGTTAGAACACGATTTGCTTAACTGTTACATTAGTAAATTGTTAATTTACACACTCAGTATTAATTTACTCTAATTTAATTTACTCTGTTAATAATTGTGATGTCAGATGCAGTTGTGGCAACATGGTTGATACAATTTTTCATCTGTATTCATCACCACCTCACATATGTCTATGTGATCTATCTATCTATCTATCTATCTATCTATCTATCTATCTATCTATCTATCTATCTATCTTTCTTTCTTTCTTATTAGTAATTGTTTTATTATTATTATTATTATTAATATTACTATTATTATCATTATATAGACCCCTTAAAGTTTGTAAACATTGCAACGTCTCCAGCTGGGCGGTATGCATAGATTATTTAACCTGATATGAACTGTGCACTGCAAACACGAGCATTATTTATGATCAACTCCATCCTGTCTTTACGCCGTATTGCATTCAACCACAATTGTCTTCTTGATTTCTGTGAAGGAATGTCTGCCCGGATCCGGTAAAACTTTAGTTTTGAAACAAAACTTCTGTTCCTTCTATTCTGGCAGCCAAAAACACAACAAGAAGACATTTTAAAGTCAAAACCTCAAACTTTTAGTGCATCTGCTATGAGTTCTGCCTTATGTTTTGCCTTCAGCTAGAGTGGTGACGTCACAGTGACGTAGGCGATTAAGGGGTCTATTGTTTCGATATTGAGAATAAAAACAATCAAAACATATCCATTTAAACCAGGGCGAAGGTTTCTGGGCTTAATAGGCAAAGTTGCGTAACGCAACGCAAAGCACTGATTCTGTTACGCGCAAGGTCAGAGGCCACACGGGAAAACCGTTACAAACATTCAAGCGCAAACAACAGCAGCACTGAGTGGAGCAGCACGAATATCTGAGGTAAGACAACAAAACCTTTCAAACTATAACCTTTTTGAAAAGCTATTAAAATAACACGTAATGTCATAACTGTGTGTTACATAATGAATAAATGACGACGTGCCACAGAATTAAGCACACAAGATGTTAATGTGGCCATAATATTAAGTCATTTTAGTCATCGAGTTAATTATTCTGCATATATCATGGTTACTAAAACACCTCAAGACCGTTTCTCAGATGTTTTATTTCAATATATTTGTAAAGATTTTAGCCTGCTGGTTACAAGAGCACTCGTGTATTGATTATTTACACCAACAGAGGGCGCTGCGAGCTACACTGATTGCTTGGTAATGTACTGCTTGCCACTTCATTCATGAAGAACTGAATGTGGACGACAGGAGGACGCTATTATCATAATTTCTCAAAAGAGGCACGTTGTCCCTATAAAGGTAGTATTTTCGAATTAAAATAATACTGTATGTCCTTTATAACTGCCTTTCTAACTCTAAATTTATAAATATAATTGTATGACTTATGTTGTTTTAACAGATACTGAAATTGATGGAGACACTTTAATGAACACACCACGAGTAAGTTACTATTATACACGTGTTTAAAAATATGTGGACACCTTTACTATTATTGTTAAATATTATAATAATTTAATGGGATGTACGGAAGAACTTAGTGACTTTGACATTTTCTTATATTTATGCATTTAGTTGTTATTACAAAGCAATTTTATTGCATTCCCTTTTTTTATTTACATTTAATTTAATTAGGAGTGATGGTCAGGTCAGATGTCTACATATCTACACCACACTGTAAAAAATCCAACTCACAAAAAGTTAGACTAATGATTATATTTTAGTTAACTGGACAATTAAATGCAAAAATGTTGGCATAACTAGTGAAAAGACATTAGTTCAACAATCATTGGACCAACCTAGAATTGATTGAAAATTCAATTTGTAAATTCAAGTTAACAAGCATACAAGTTGGGTTGGAGGTTTGAGCAAGAGCACTGTAACGACCATGAAATTGGCGCGTGTACAATGAAGCGCGCCAACACCGAACAGACAAAGGAGCCTAATCCTAACTGTGGTGGATACGGTGAATAAGCTAAAGCCCCAAAAAAGTCAGCATACTCCTTTAACTTGTACTTATATTGCTCGTTTTGTAACATGTTTTGTGTTAACAATTTAAAATGTTAAACATAGAACATTTAAAGTATTTAGGACCGGTTGAATGAGATAGCACTTTGAATGTGTTTTTTTTTTTTTTTTTTTTTTTTTTTTGCCTACTCATTTAATTACTTTTTTTAAGAATGAGTATGGCTAAAGTTACCAATGTGTTGCTGCTGGTTTGAAATAAAACCTTGACCAAAATATCAAGCATGTAGTAGTTTTTTTTAACCTTGTGATGCTGTTTAATAACACATTTTTAGTCAACTGAACGTACTTTATTAAGTCAAGTGAAAATAACATTAAAAGTTGAAATTACATAACAAACGTTTTTTTAACTATAAAAACTCAATCAGCTGAACAAAAGATCTTAAGTTGGGAGACATGTGACCTTACTCAGTGAATTGAGTTAAGTGAACTAATTTGTTTAAAAGTTGAGTAAACTCAAAAAAGCTGTGCAGCAAATTACCTTGTAATTTTAAGTTAAGTCAATTTTTCTTTTTTTACAGTGCATACTAACATGCACCTTTCTGCAAACTTTTTTGTAGGACTTGTTGATAATCCACCTGGATCAATCTCAAAACAACATATTGCTTGTTTGTAGCAAAAAAAAACAACAACTTTAAACCAGATATACAGGACAAAGCAAACAAGATCAAAAACAATTCAAGGTCTGTTTGATTAAATGCAAATATACTGTACATGGTAATTTCCATGCATTAAGTTTATAATTTTAGAGAATGGTGAGGTTAATAATGTTTCTCTATTTTCAGGTATGCAACAGGTGAACATAACAAGTTGTCTTCAGCCCTTGTTACCAAATACATGTTCTTGAGATAAAAGACTGGCAAGGATGTGCTTTAAAACAAATAAAAAAAGAAAGATCACCTTTGATTGATGTTGAAAAAATGACATTTGTTGCAGGTTCAGCAAAGTAAGAAAACAGATTAATTTTACCAGGAGTCCAAAAAATATCGCAATCATTGTATAGGTAGGTTTGCTAAAAAATAAGTGACACTTCAATACTTACATTTCTATTATCCTGTGAGAATGTTTCATGTATATGTTTATTTATCTATTTTGCAGATGGAGGAACTATCTGGTCAAGATTTTTATCAAAAGAGGCCAAGGTCAGTTGGGGTAAGAGTCACAGACAGAGTCGGGAGGCACAAACAGAGATCAACGAGCAGAAGAGCAGCTGGGAGATATTGTTACTGAGCTGGATGAAGAAAAACTAATCCGATTGATTTGGCACACAAAGGTAATAAATGCACTGGTTTGCATGAACAGTAAAGCTAAGAATCCAATGATCAAAAACATAGTATGCCATATTCAATTCAACGAATTTTCAATTAAAGGTCTCAATGGTTGCTGCTGTCCTGCTGTTTCCACTTCTATTAAACCAGAGTCTGAGATCTCTTTATGTCATCAGTGAGGTGAGTGTATCTATAATTTGTTCTTTTTCAACCCCTTCTCTTGGTTATGATTTCTTATAAACATTTGTTTTTAGAATGAGATTATTCTATAGTTTGTGTCCATGCATAATTTAGTTTTTCATGACCACTTGCCACCCTCTCTATTATCTCTTGTATATTATTAATATAGTTTACACTGCCTCAGTGTAAAAAAGTAAAAAAAAAAGTAAAAGACTTATTACAGATTCATTTTTGGAGTCGTATTATATATAAACAAATGTGTGTGTGTGTGTGTACAGACCAAAAGTTTGGACACACCTTCTCTTTCAAAGAGTTTTCTTTATTTTAATGACTATGAAAATATGAGTCACACTGAAGGCATCAAGGGCCATTTGACCAAGAAGGAGAGTGATGGGGTGCTGCGCCAGATGACCAGGCCTCCACAGTCACCGGACCTGAACCCAATCGAGATGGTTTAGGGGTGAGCTGGACTGCAGGCACAAGGCAAAAGGGCCAACAAGTGCTAAGCATCTCTTGGGGAACTCCTTCAAGACTGTTGGAAGACCATTTCAGGTGACTACCTCTTGAAGCTCTTCAAGAGAATGCCAAGAGTGTGCAAAGCAGTAATCAAAGCAAAAGGTGGCTACTTTGAAGAACCTAGAATATGACATATTTTCAGTTGCTTCACACTTTTTTGCTATGTATATAATTCTATATATAATTCCATGTGTTAATTCATAGTATTGATCAGTATGAATCTACAATTTTCATAGTCATGAAAATAAAGAAAACTCTTTGATTTAGAAGGTGTGTCCAAACTTTTGGTCTGTACTGTATATATATATATATATATATATATATATATATATATATATATATATATATATATATATATAATACTAAATTTCATATCAACTACTAAATATTGTTATAGTATAACAACATTATTTTCTCCTTGTTTAGGAATCAGATACACCCAACCCTGTGCTGTTTATTAAGGGACATGCCTTGGATGCAGAGTCTCTTTAAAAAAAATGATGGAAGTGGAGGAGGAGGTCTGTGAAGTAGATGATGTGAACACAGCTCTACACTTCAACTTCAACACTGAATATGCTTCAAAGTTGAGAGACAGCCTGACATTCACTGAAAACTGTGTAATGTATCATAAAGCCAAAACCAATATGCCACCCACAATGGCCAATTATTATAATAATTTTTTTAAATTAATGTATATGTATATAAATGCATGATATTTATAGTTGTTTATGTACAGTTTGTGTTTGTTTGTTTGTTTGTAATACATATTTATGGATGATTGCTGTTTATTTATTTGTGTTTGTTGGTTTGCTTGTAATGCATATTTATGGATGATTGTTGTTTATTTATTTGTGTTTGTTGGTTTGCTTGTAATGCATATTTATGGATGAATGTTGTTTATTTACTTGTGTTTGTTGGTTTGTAATGCATATTTATGTATTAAACAGTGTATGGACAATCATGGTGTTCTGACATTATAGTGGAATTGGATTAATAATGTATAACAACAACAACGTTATTGCTAGCTAGAAAAGGGTTCATAAAGGAACTGATGTGGTTCATTAATGCACCTTTAAGTGAAGGTTCCAATTAAAAAATGAACCTTTAAGGTTCTCCCACAGTTGCAATCTCCAGGAACCTCAAAAGGTTCATTTTTGAACCTTTTCTTCTAAGAGTGTTGCAAAAAAAAAATAAAAATAAAAAAAAAATACAGACACAGAAACTGAAAGTGCCATTGGTAGTATTAAATACATTAATATCAAAGAACATATCAATCTATCCTTGAAAACCAAAAATGTATCTTGTCTCAAACATTACAGGCTTATGTTCTCATCTGATAGTCTCAGTTCAGTAATAGCAATAATATTTTTTGTTTAGTTGTCTTTTATGCCCCAGCTGTATAGTAGCAAAGGAATCGAACCTCCATCAGGAATTGCTGGTCCCATCTGGTCTATTTTTGGCTGCAGTGTATTCAAAGTTATATATATATATATATATCTGTCCACCTTTCAAGCAAGCACTCTGAGGAGGAAGGAATGTTGCGCTCCAAAGTGGGGCGGCAGCCTCAATTGGCGCACTGATTTGGCTGTAATTTCATGTGATGGTGCCTGACGAGGCGAGACGGAGGAAAAATAGATAATGTGATCAAGACTGGACAGACAAGCCATGGAGGAATGTTCCTGGATGGCTAAACAAACCCACGGAGTGTGTGGATTAGAGCATGGCATGAGGCACTAGTCAACAGAACTGAAGAAGGTGAAGTGTCTCAATTCTGTGTGTTTTCAGGGACATATTTCTGATACCCCACTATGGAACACAAATACATTTGCAAAAATTGAATTTGAATGATCAAATTATCATAATTTAGGTTTAATCCAACACTGAAGACAACACTGCTTTTTAGTAAACAACAATTCTTTGTACAGCAATATATAGAAAAGCCAAATTTCTTTCTTTCTTTCTTTCTGTCTTTTTTCCCTCCCAATTTAATAAAAAAATAATACAATTACATGCATAGCCTTTAGGGTTTGGTTGGCCAAAAACCTGATTAATATCCATGACTGAAGGCTATATGTTAATGAAAATTACTGCATATACATAGACTATATTTTTAGAACATCATACAACACATGGGATAATTTTAGAACCTTTAGATATTAAAAGATAGTTTGAGTATTATTAGTACAACTAAGTACATCTAATGAGTGTTCTAAAAAATAACTTTGGCAGGATGGTGCCGATTTACTGAGCTGAGGATAAGAGGTTTAGATTTATCTATTTATCTACTGTAACGTTAACCTACATGAAAAACCTAAGTGTAATGTCAAATTTATAAGTTTTATAAATGCTATAATTGCAAATTGATCATGTATGTTATATATGCTTAATGTACCAGTTAATAAATTGTTCACTATTGTTTTTGGTTAAATTAGTAATAACATTCTGTGGTAATAATCTGTGGTTCTCACTTAAATTTATTAGATTTGTGAATGTTCAGATAATTCTCTTAACTGCCAAAATGTCCATAAAATCATAACACAAGCACACAAACACAAACAAAATAGAAAGAAAGAAAGAAAGAAAGAAAGAAAGAAAGAAAGAAAGAAAGAAAGAAAGAAAGAAAGAAAGAAAGGGAAAAAGAAAAGAAAATAATGAATACTTACAAGAATTCTGTCTTTGGGGGAAACGTTGGAATAACATCTATGTTCATACATGAGACAACGAATGCTTTCCATTGGGAACACTCGCAATTTCGAGGACATGAATTCGTATATCCGATCACACACACAACTGACAGTAACATCGACAGTACATTTGTCGCCATGATATAAAGAATAAATGTATTTTCTTCTGTTGGAAAACTGCAGTCTCTTCACTCGGTTTTGGACCATTAAACAGTGACACAAACACTGACAAGCACTTTAAAAGCCCAGCTTGATTGAGTTTAAGAGTCAGTGAGAGTGAGAGAGTCTGTGAGTGAGGCGGACGCCTGATGCGCCCTTGCGGTTTCTATGGGAACTGAATAGTTGTAAGCAGCCTCTCGTTTACTAATAATTTCGTGGATTAGGTTTATCATGATATCATGATATACAGACGAACGGTTCAATATATATATATACATATAAATAAGTGTGTGTGTGTGTGTGTATAGCTAGCCTATAATAGACAGTTCGGGGGGTTTCGGTTCGGTAAGCATTATAAACCGAGCGATTCGTTGTACTAATCCTATTTGAAAAATAAAAGAGCTTAAAGTGTGTGAAATACAATGTTCTCAGTGCTAGCCCAAACAACGTAACAGCCCCCATTGGAGGGCTGGACATGATTAAATATCAATATATGTCAATACAAATATTTTTTTCATAGATTTTTTTTCTTCTTCTTTTCTTTTTTTTTTTTTTTTTTTTTTTCCAACGGATAATTTCTCGATACTGAAAAAAAGCTTGGTTAAATACAGCCCAGCGCTGGGTAAAATATGGACAAACCCAGCAAATGGGTTGTTTTGACAAGGGTTGGGTTGCTGCCCAGAAGGTTGGGCTAAACATTTAACTTAATGTTGGTTGTAACACACACACACACACACACACATGAAAGGGATAGAGAAAGAGAGATAGAGGGAAAGAGAGAGAAACCCAAAAATATTTATTAAATTCTTATAATTATTTCCCACCTGGTGGAATCATTCCTGCATTAAAGTTTTTTTTTTTTGTTATATAACAAAACATAATATATAAGTTCTCATACGTAACAGGTGCAGCGCGAGTGTCAAAACTACAACTCCCATGATTCATAGCGTTTGTTGTTTTCCTGTTAGGCGGCCAGTTTAAGTTGCCATAGCAGAGGATGGCGGTGTTTTACGCTGATCACACAAGATAACCGTCAAACTGCTGGCCACACGGGTAGGGGCAGGTTTATGTACGTTTTTTGTAGTTTTGCATTTTTGTGATTTGGCAATATATTATACATACGGACATTACTTTTTAACAAAGAAACTATGTAAGCACGAAGCTAACTAGCTTGATACTTTACCGTAAACTGTGCCAAGTCGAGTGTTCACAAATTTGTTTACATAAAATTGACGATTCCATCAACTAACTTAGACCAGTGATAATCGGTCTCAAACATTAAATAAGCGGAATATTTTCTCGCCTGTTGTAATTACACACGTCTATCAGTTAACTTAGGCAAACATATAAATTAATGCTAGTGTCAGGGCTGGTGAAGTTGGTTTCTGATTTCAGATTATTGCTGTTAACTATTTTCATCCTTTGGCTCTTGTAAGCATGGACTCCTCCAGTGAATCTGACACCTATGACAGACACACGGGGCATCGATCGCGGGTCAGAAAGCGCCGAACGAGGCCTGAAAGCGGGTTTCCCAGGGACACTCATGTATCGGACATATCTGACAAAATTGACACTTTAGCAAACACTCTAAAAGTAAGCTGTTTTTATTCATTGCACGTGTACACCTGCTCGGACGATTTGTGTTACCCTGTCAGATTTTCCTACCTCCCATTAAAACAGATGGTAGCATTAAGTTGATAGCGAAAATTTTTACCTATCAGATTTAGCTCCAGTATGATATTAATAACGTGTGAGGCTTTATTAACATGTACACCTAGCTCAACCCTAAACATACCCTCACAGTAGGATAAATACAGTGTTGGTAGCATAATCTGCCAGGTAGCCTTATTTGTCAGAACACAGGCTCTGCTGTGTAGAACAGGGATTGCTAGGGTCTTTTTACATGCAAGCTTGTGTTTTGTGCAGGACACAAGCCGAAATCTAAACAAAGTAGATCGGATGTTGGGACAGTATAAGGAACACACAGATGACCAAGCTGAAGCCATGGCAACAGTGAGTATTGATGCACAAAATTGTATGGGATTGTCTCTGATCTCAGATAAGGGTGTTGTGTTGAGACCATGCCCTGTGTTCTAGCTCAGGGAGAGCTTGGAGGAGTCCATCCAGCATCTGCAGGCGCAGCAGCTGAGGAGTTCACCTGGTGGTCGGAGCACCTCCTTCTCCACACTGCACACCAGTGACCTGGAAGATGGCAGTGCCAGAGGTACTAAACAAGCTGTATATTGCTTGTTTGAATTAGTGGAAGCTTGTCAATACATTAATTATTTGTACAAGTTATTATTTGTAATAATGCTAATAAATTATATATAGTATATTCTTTACACTTCCCACTCAAAAGTACTAGTTTAAACTATATATAACCAGAATATATTGTTACACTGTTGAAATACTGTATACCACAATGCACTGTTATCTCCTTCTATATTTATTTTTATTTCAATGTACAAGATAAGACATTTTATATAAAATTGCATTTAACTTTCTTCTTTTACGAGATAATTGCTGTGTCTCGTTCCGACGGCAGTGGCTTCCTGAATTCGCATTTGTCAACCATTTACATTGATGCAGCTGCCTCATTTCAGAAAAGTGACCACTACATTCCATAGTAAGAAAGAAATTACAATAATTGGCAGAATAAAAGTAAATTTGTTAATAGTTACTTTTCTGAAATAAGACATCTGAGTAAGTTTTGACTGCCCTGACTGAACCATGGAATGAAAAAAATTGAGCTGCATTAAGCTAGATGATGGCACTGTTGTCTTCTGTAGAGCTGCTTTACAGCTGAAATGCCTCTTGTGATGTTGACACTGGTGTTGAACTAGGGCCAGTTGCTTAAACTTAGTCACAGTTTTAAGACTGTGTCTTAAGAACTAGTTTGGCCAACTAGCAATTGGCAAGGGGAAATCAGTCTTACGTTTCAATACAAGTAAGAACAAACTACCTTTTCATAACTTAATTAAAAAAGTTATGACCAGTCTTATAGAGAGAAAAAAAAAATAGATGACTTTTTAAGACTAGTCTAAATGCAGCTGGTTCTTGAATAGAATCAGTATTGAATCAAGCTGAATGACAAAACTTTCACATTTTTCTGAATTGAATTTGTTTCAGATTGATGAACTTCAGTTATTGATCTGAAATAAACCAACACTGCACTGACTTGAGCTAAATAATGGCACTATTGTCTTTTAGAGATACATTACTGCAGAGTCTCTATAATTGATTTTCCAAAATGGGTTCTGATTATCTTTTTAAAGCTATCTTTTTTAATCGACACAGTATTTTATGAAATGCTATAAAAAATGAAGGTGGCTTGACTTGTCTTGACCTGACCTATGTGGCCAACAAATGCAGTCTGGAAGGCGCAGCCTTTAAAAGATCTCTTGTCTCTTGCCCTGTAGATAGAAGACACTACCTCCCCACGTCCCCTCTAAGAGATTATGGCAGTGGAGTCACAGGTAGCAGAAGACGGTCTAGATCTGTCGCTGTGCGTTTCACAGACTCCGCTCAAGCTGAAGTGCAGGTATGCATCCAGAGACCCGGATTTGTCTGAATTGCAGGATAGGGTTTGTGTTGCACTATATATCCAGCAAGCTGGCATGGTATTCAACAACATTGTTTAATATATTGTATTGTTTAGTCATGCTTATTTGAAAAAAGCCATATAAATACTGACTCAAACTTTCTCATTTAGTTTAAAAATATATATTATTTAATTACACACACACACACACACACAAATACACACACACACACACACACACACACACACACACACACACACACACATATATTTAAATTGCATATACATTTTGATGGATGCAAACAAAAGATAAGACTATTTATAAAAAAAGAAAAAGAAAAGTTTCTTTTGGTTGTAGAATTTTATTATTGTGATTTTAACCATGGCTTCTTGGGGCTTATTGCATTGTAACGTGAGGGGCAATGCTGTAATATGACCATATGACAGCTTAAAATGTTATCTGATCTAATGAAAAAATATACAAGATAAACAGGTTTCCTTTCCAAATCAAATATATATATATATATATATATATATATATATATATATATATATTTAGAATAATAATAAATAATGTAATTTTGCAGTTTGACAACAAACACATTGCAACCATGCTTGAGACCTGGGGCCCGTTCTTCGTACGTCGCTTATTACATCTGAGATCAAATGACACATCCAAGATGATATCATCGTGCTTATCATGATCCGGCTAACTGGGTTCTTCGACCACACCTGTTGTATATGATTAGTATCGCTGGATTGAGTTATCTGAGATAATTGCACGTTCATGTGTTGGCTTAAAAGGGGATATGTATCGATACTCGAAACCATGATCAGCAGTGCAGCGATTGGCTGGTGGCAAGACGGCAATGTAATGACGTCATATAATTTAAAACGACACCTGACGAAAAACTTGACAAATTTCTGGACTTTTATAAGGAAACAACCAAGCACACAAAACTACATAAATATTATAATAGATACATGAAACAGATAATATACAGAAACAGAAAGATACATGTTTTTATTTTATTAGTATTTTTTACATGATTCCCAATTATTTAGATTCGCAATTTATACTAGTTGTGCAGTCTTTACATTTTTATTTCAATGTAGAAATTATCTATTCATTTAATTTTATATTTGGACAGATTTGTTACGTGACAGCATTAATGAAAGTTTCTTAAGGGTCAATATCATGTTATCTGCATCTCCTGTGCTCCATCAAGCCACTCTTATAATAGCAGTCATCACTCAAAATAATGCACAACTCTATTATCTGTATAACATGTGTGTAAGACTCCAATACAATTATGAAGTAATAATTTTATGACAAATAAATATTTCAGTGAGTAAAACTGGCTGTGTATGCTGTTATGGACTACACATCATTTTTATATTATTTTTAAATAATTTTTTTAATGATTATTATTTTAAATTATTGTCCCTGAATCAGTACGATACTCTTGTAATAAAGTAGCGGTGGTAGCAGACATATTTTGAGTATCAGTTCTGGTTGAAAAGAAGCAATCTAATCCTGTTTACATGAAATAAGCCTGCTCCCGAGCAGGTTTAAGTTTAAGGACCTGTTGCTATGACAGCAGCTCTGGGATGAGCTTCGAAGAACCAAATGATCCAAGATCACGCCAAATTGTCAACATTCAAATCTAGCTAACTGAGTTAGCGACGTACGAAGAACAGGCCCCTGGAGCCCGTTTAACTAAGGAGGTTCAACCAACTCTGAGTTTAAACTTGAGCTCCGAGTTGACTTACGCTGAGATGGGAAACTCTTGAGTTTTCGGTTACAGAACAGCTGAAATGAGGTGGTTTAATAAACTCTACATTGACTGACTCTGAGTTAAGCACGTGCACCACAACTATAAAAAGACATTATCTATGGAGCGCTGATATTACGATTCACCATGGCAACAGCTCCCGCCAAAAAGCCGTCTGCATACTTCAGACTCGATACAAATGTAATTCTTCTCAGTGTTATAATATCACAGGTGAAAACTGGCACAATGTTAGAATAATGAACTAATAGTTAATCATTTTATGGTATCTCATGGACAAGATATATATATAAATAACAATAATATTAATAATAATATTTTAAGTGCATTTTTCTTATTTTACATATGGTCTGCCAATAGAGTAAGAAAAATACGGCAGTGGCTATTTACACTAAATGGAATTAACATACTTTCTTAGCGATAGACCCTATTTACAGTAGGCTAAGTTCAAACAGCTCTACATGTAGATGTTGTTTACACTTGGTGAAAATTGTGATATATTCTATTTACCATGTAAAAGTAGCAGCTCTTTGCAATAGGTTAAGTGTAAATAATAATTAGATGCTATTTATACTGGCAGATACATACTAGGCATATTTGCACCTCAGTATTGTTGTACATTAACAGGATGCAATGATATCCGATTGTAAATTATTATATTAAAATTATAAATACTATTATCATTATTAAACACTTGTTAGGTACTGTACTTCCACTTTTAGATCATTTTCTTCATTTAAAAAAAGTCTAATGTGATGTGGAAAGGTGAGAAGAACGAGCTCAGCACAAGCTGGACTCGAACCCCGTCAGTCACATTACAAACTAGTTTTCCGTGCCCAACGTGTTACTGCCTACCATTTACTTTAAGATTATTTTTATTTCCACACGTATAATGTGTGTGTGTACATATATATATATATATATATATATATATATATATATATATATATATATATATATATTTGTGTGTGCATTGAAGCAACTGCCATGTGAGTGGCTGTTTAGATAATTGCATTAATGAGAAATTAAACCGGTGTTCCTAATAATCCTTTAGATGAGTGAATTATTACAGTTATGTTTTGTTGATGTTCTACCCAATGATGATCCTAATAAAAAGTGTTATAGTGTCTTACTGTTGGACCTGCCTTGGTTACCTTATTAGGGTATACTATTTCTAAATTTGCTGAATAGCCCTGTAAATGTGGGATGTTTAATCAAGGAGGGTTTTATGGTAAAACAAACTGAAATTCTCATTTGTTTCTATAGTTACTCATGATTATCACCCATTTTTACACACACACACACACACATATATATATATATATATATATATATATATATATATATATATATATATATATAGTTTGTTTTTTAGCTTGCTTTGCCTTTATGTATGTATTGGACAACTTTTTTTTTTCATTTGTAATGGTTCGTTATCATTGACACATTGTGTGGTTCTCCTGCATGTTTGGTTTGTTGTTAATAAAGATGGTTACTTTGGAAAACTCCAGTGTCTGGCTTGCATCCACATCGTTACAACGCTAGCAGTGCCTTAGCAACCAACCAGAGCAACCTCAAAAATAATGCTCTACCAACTACTCAAAACTATTTACTAACTCCATAGCAATATTATGGCAAAAATCCCAGCACAAGCAAACACCACTTATATTAAAATCTAATTCCCTGTGTTTTTCAGATTCACTCATTGCATCAGTCCCTCAGAGACCTAAAGAGTGATCAGCTTCGGATTGGTGATGACATTGATAGAGAGATCAGGAGAAGAAACAGGTACTTTAATGTTTCAACCTGTCAAAAGTTTCTTGTCTATTGATGATAATAAATAGCTTGTGTGAATCTGCACACATACACACTCTGTTTTGTTCTTTCTGCCCCTCAAAAGAACTGATATAGAAACCAAGAAGACACTGGAGAGTCTTGCAGGCCACATAAAGGCATCACAGAAAGAAGAACCCGTAAGTGCTGATAATGTTACAGTATACAGCATGTTGTGTTCACTTTTATTTCTTTTAGGTGCTTGCTGTCTGTGACCAGTTTTCTTGCTTCCTGTAGTATTGAAATTATTGTGCTGGGCTTAAATTAAATGATCTCTTCTGTCTTGTTGTAAGTAGAATACAGTTTCTAAGGAGACCTGTTGTACAGAACATGACAATAGAGTCAGTTTTGACCTGTGTTATGTGACTTAGGTTTCGTTACGGGTGGAGAGACGTCTACAGGAGATTGAGGATGAGATGCACACGGGACGGCAGGCGCATTCTGAAAGACATCGCAGAGAGAAGCCAAAAAGCATGTCTGGTGAATTGCAGGAGGTAGAATATTCAACTATTTATTTGCTAATATTTTAAAGGGTTTATGTCATTACAGATTTTTATTAAAATTCTGAGATGAAAGTAGTTGATGTACCTTGTAACTATACTGTAACTTCAAAACTCAGAGTCCAAAAGGACCATTTATTTAGGACCTGTCACTCTGCAAGTTTTTGTGAAGAAACTCGTTGTTTAAAATGAATCAGTGGCTGAAGTTTATCTAGGGACATTGATCATTGTAGTCAACCCCGACCCCAGTTTCAGCATGAGATGTTTTGTAAACACAGAACAATGCTTGTGTAGCGGAGTAAAGCACTGTTTTTCATAAGTTTAGATAAAGTTTTAGTTTAGAAAACTCAATTATAACCATTTAAAAATAAGGGAAAATCATGTAAAAAAAAGAAAAAAAAAAGAAATCAATTCTCATTTCAACGCTCATTTGTCTCTGCATTTCAGCTTAATAAATTATCAGGGCGAAATCATTGTTAAAAACAGTGATTTGACAGTAACTTTAGAGCAGGTTAATGCTGTACTCCTACCAGCAGGGGGCAGTATCTGCCTGTGTTTTCCATACATTAACAATTGCCCTATTTATCTGAGAGGTGACTGATGAATGGAGCCTAATTTGCATCTTCTCTTCATTGCAGTTTGTTAATGAAAAGGCAGTGTGCCTTAGGCCTAGAGAAATAATGCATTTGTTGCGAAATCACGAGAAACAAACAAGACAAGCAAATCAGGACAGATAAACAAACACTTAGTCACCAAAGAGCTGTTAAGAAAAACATGGTGCCGCTCTTTTACACACCCATATAATCAAGCCCGCTGTTAGAGCAGTGAATGATGTCACCGCAGCATTTAACAAACTGATTTTAGACTAAGGAATGCTTCCTCAAAACACATACCTAACATAAAGACAGCGATTCAATGGCATCAGTTGCATTTTTTGTGGCTGGGCGGCACCTTAATGTGATATTATTTGAGTTGTGGTCTGTCTATGATAAAATGAATTATATTAATTATGTTTCCCCTTCTATAATTATGCATCTCACTTATAGTTTGCCATTCTGATGATAAATAGCATTCCAGCTGTTTCTTACAAAAAAAAAAAAAAAAAAAAAACATTAAGCAAATTCATTTTGTGCTCCATATGCATTCTGGAATCACACATGCTGGGTTTTTGAATTAAATGGTAATGACATGTGGCACATAATATATGTTAGTTGCAATTACAACTTTGGTTTTACTTTAAAGTTTGACAAAGTGAATTAAATGTACTCCAGTATAAGTTTGCCAAGTTGTTTTTCAGACTCAACAAGTACATTTCATATAAATGCAATCAACATCTGAAAACTAATAAGTGGTGCTTTTTAAGGCAAGTGGGTTAATTACAACTGCTTATACAAAGGGTTATGGCTTTGGAACAAACCCTGTGGCTTTAATTACTGCCAGTCAATATACAGTATAAGCAATTTAATTTTAGTGGTGCTTACGCTTTTTATGCTCTTTTTAGCTCTTTTTTTTTATTTATTAATTACTAAATTATTATTATTATTATTATTATTATTATTTGCTTAATGGGCAATAAAATGGGTGAAAAAAACCCAATTAGACTTAAGGCCTTTACACACTGAGCATGATGCGAAAAAGTGAGGCGAGACACGATGAATAGTGAATTCACACTAAATGTGAAACGATTGTTCGCCTTCTGCTAATTCACGCCTGCATGCTAGGTGGCACCAACCAATAATGCAGTTTTCCTCGGATATGTATCTTGTAAATGGATTTAACATCATCCACTGCTCAGTAAACAGCATTAAATTAAGATAAACAAGGTTCTACACCAGAAACTATTTATAATGCTAACTAGAATAGGCTACATCCTAAAATATAATTAGAAGTACAATTATTTTATGTTTATTTTCTACAATTAATTTATGTATTTTGTTAATTTATTTGCTCACACAATTAAAACCATCATCGAGTGCTTGTAATAACTTCCAGTTGTGATCTATAGTTGATCGCACTGTTGTATGTTTAATAGCGCTAAACTGCTAATATTTGTCAACAATTTTTTATTGCTATAAAATACCATGAGCTAGATACAAAACATATAAAGAAAATATATTGTCATAATCATATGTCTATTTGCTTTCATATTTTATGTGTAGAAAAAGTGAACAAGCTCTGACTCATAACACTCGCACATGTTGAAAAAAATGGACAGTGCTCTACAGAACACATAATTCAGTGGACCATTAATAGAAATGTTATTCTGTATAAAGAACATGTGAGAATAAATCTGTTATCAAATAACAATGATAACAAGAACACAGCATCCACTCTTTTCTTATATCCGGGATAATCTTGCATTTGTTCACACTGGTTTTTAAAACAGCGCCACCACTCTTGCGTTTTTGTGCAACAGCAGCTGCTCCGGTCACTTGATCCTAGCTCAAATCTTATTCGACGACCTGTGTTTTCGCTTTGCAAAACTGAAAAGATTCATCGTACTTGTTGAAAAAAATAAATAAATGCATTTTCAGTGTGCAAATGTTTGTGGTGTATGTCGAAGCATCCACATAAATCTATTGTTTTATTCCAGCATGTCTGTAACAACATAAACTTCACAATCACGGGAACGAGGAGGCGGGAACTGGCGGACAATCAAAATGAAACTTTAATTACAAAATAAAGACACAACAGCACAAACAAGATCAAAACACAAAATAAATCCAGGCCTGGTCCTCTCTTGTCCTTCACTATCGTCGCTCCTGTTTTATATCCTTCCATCTCCTCCATGGGACTCGAGACCGGTGGGTCGAGCAGGTGTCACTCATTTCCAATCACTCCACCGGCCTCGCTCCATTCCCATGGCTCTTGGCCCCTCCCTACTCGCCACATACCCCCAGGCCACAAACCTCGCAGGGCGTGGGGTACTCCCAAGACTGCGCTCATTTCCAATCACTCCACCGGCCTCGCTCTGTTCCCCCGGCTCTGATTAGACCGTTAGCATCTTGCTCAAAAATTACCTAAGATTTTTATATTTTTCCTATTTAAAACTTGACTCTTCTGTAGGTACATCTTGTACTAAGAACGATGTAAAATGAAAAGTTGCAGTTTTCTAGGCCGATGTGGCTGGGAGCTATTCTCTCATTCCAGTATAATAATCAAGAAACTTTGCTGCCATACCATGCGTGCAGCAGGTGCAATGATATTACGCAGCACCAGACAGTAGTCGCCAGTGAGTTGCTGGGTAAATATCAAAACTCTTTGGTCATTTTTGAAAGAGGTGCTAACGGTGTAATCAGATTCAATTATCAATTCTAAACTAAAAGTGCTACCGCCAGACCCGGAGGTCGGCTGAATGGATTCGAAAATAGTAAAACTCAACTGTTTAACTCTAGGGCAGTTGGAATATTAGCCTATTCTCAAAAATAGTGGAGTGTTCCTTTTAAGACCATTTCACACTGATCGCGATACGAAAAAGCGAGGCAAATCGCCAATGAATGTTGCTTTCACACTGAGTGTGAAATTATTGATCACCTGTTGCTAATTCACGCCTACACGCTAGGTGGCACTGACCTAAAAGTAGCATCAAGCCACATTAGAAAATGTATGTAAAATTTTTATGCTTTTGCTTAAAACTCACAGTAAACTATTGAGTGCTTTTAATAACTTATTATTGTGATTTATAGTTGATTTCGATTCTGAAATGCGCATACACTGCTTATTCGATAATATAATACGCCACACTGCTTGTTGTCATAAACATCATTTATTGTTATAAAAATACCATAAGCTGCATACAAAATCCATACAAAAAAAAAATAATCATAATATATCTATTTGGTTTCATATTTAATGTGTAGAAATATATTTCACCATTTTATATTTAGTTTTTTATACAGAAGATCTAGAGCAGGGGTCATCAACTATATTTGTCAAAGGGCCAGAATTTTTCTCTGCAGACACTGTAAGGGCCAGATACTCGTAATATAAAATAAAATTCGAATTGTATCCTAATATGTTATTATTTGATATACTAATTTTAATTCCAAATATATGTTTTTTTTTTTTTTAAATATTACTTGTACTGCAGCGAGCCACCAGGGGGCGATATCGATATTTTATGCTTCATATTTGTGAGGCTGTCAAGCTGTCCATCACTGTCACATGCAGGTCGTAGTTTGTGGAGAACACTATAGAAAAGCCTTCTGAATATATTTAAATGAAAAAATGGCACTCTCAAAGAGCCTTAAGCGAAAAGTTGATTCAGAGAACCGTAGTTTTAATGAAGAATGGACTGATAAGTACGTATTCATAGTGCCTACTGATAGAAATGCTGTACCTGTGTGCCTCATTTGGTTTTTTCTTCTTGTTAGATTTAAAAATAAATAAATATGGAATGGACCCGAATATTCGTTTGGTGGGTTGGTATTCGATTTGAAAATTTGACATTCGAATATTATTATTATTATTATTATTATTATTATTATTATTATTATTTGCACACCTGGGATCCCCCGCGAAATGGTTCTCATTCCCCCTTGAATAAGGCCGGCAACACACTGGCTGCGTGACCGTCTCAGCTGCGTGGCGTGTCCATTTTTATCTCTGCTCCCATTTAACAGGTTGGAGTTTGCACACTGAGACACGCGTCTCAGGCGCGCTCGAGCCACGCGGAAAACACGTGCATGCTAGAAAAAGAACCGACGCGTGTTCCAGCCACGGGAGTGTTCTCTGGCTAACACGCAGAACAGCGGAGTTTGTATGGACCGAAGTGCATGTCTGAGCTTGTGTTTTGTTGCTTTAACATTGTGGAAAATAGAATAATAGAAACAAAATGTATTAGCATTTTTAACCGTTATTATTAATCTAAATTAATCTAGTTTTTAATTTAACTTAATTTCGTTTTTTTCTTTAATTTAAATTGTTTTTTCTTTATTTAAATTTAGTTTTTCTTTATTAAAATTACGTTTTAAATTTAGTTTTTCCTTTATTTAAATTTAGTTTTTCTTTATTTAAATTTCCTACCCTTAAATCTACCCTTACTACTATTTAAATCTACCCTTACTGTTCCAATTTGTTAGTCAGAAAAATATTAGACTACCTTAAAAGTATTACTTAATTTAACAGATCTGTGTGTGTGCGTTTTATATCACTAGTGCAGTGTCCATTCTTGGAGCATAAAGCCCTGCCCGTGTGAGGTGCGCCGCTTCCCGCTTGCGCTGTTCTGACTGTAGTTTACTAAAAGTTAATTAATTCTGAATGTGTCACGTCTCGCACCATCTATATTGCACCAAATGCGACACTGCACTCCCTTGTGAAGTCGATTGGATGAACGGTTCTCGAAATAATAAAAATGTAAATGGACATACAGACACAGATTCCTGCCTTTATTAGAGAAAAAATATGTTAATTACTACCGAAGCTTCGAAGCTCAAAAAATGGTATTCGGACCAGCCCTAAACTTTTTCCTCTTACAAGGCTATTCCTGAATTCAGTATTATTCTGGGGGCCGGATGGAAATCTCTGGCGGGCCGGATTTCTTTTTTTTTTTTTTTTACTGGTCTGTCATTACTGTTTTCTTGCTGTAACTGCTGGAGGTACAATGTCAGCGCCAAAGTAAAATAAAATATATGTGGTGTATTTTGAGATAAAAATTCACATACACACACTGGGGACATCATAGAACAGTTTAAAACTTTGTGTCAGTGCATTCTATGGCACCTTTTAATAAAAATTATATTAAGAACATGTTAATATAAATCTGTTTTCAGATACCAAAGGTAACAAGAGCTCTGCATCCACTCTCTTCTCTCTTGGGATACTCTTTGGTGTTTGTTTACACTGGTTTTCAACCACCACTATTTGCCTTTTTGTGCAACAGCAGCTGCTCCACACATGTGATCCAAGTTCAAATCTGACTGAATGGCCAGTTTTATCATGGAGTGACAGGGAATAAACACACAGGACAAAGTTGCTTTCTGTGTTTCCACTGTAGTCTAAAGTACCGTGAAGATTAGGCAAATAGTCTGGTGACAAGATCTGCGTATGTTTCTCAATACAAAATATGCACATTTTGGACTTGCATCCTTGGTAGTTCAGACTTTGCGCTTTCGACTCGGGAGTGTGATGTCCTCGTTGACAGAAAACTGGTAAATCTGCAAACAGCAGCGCACTTGATAACATCAGTCAGCTGGTCTTGGCTACTGCAATTTTCCTCAATGTATATTTACAATAAAATGAAATAGGATATCAAATACCACTGCCTCCTTTTGTTTTTCATTTAAAAATAATAATAGCAGCATAATTTCATTTTAACATATAGATAAATCGAATACAGATCAAAGATTACCTGTTAGATGTACCCAAAACAAATCATATTTTATGCTTAACCACTAAAGAGACATCAGAGTCAGCAGCACATATTAGAAGGACTAGCCGAGTTGAGAGTGCTCTAGATGGATACATGATCACTGAGCTCCCACTGATCACGTGGAGCTGACTGTCTCCGGAATCGGCGAAACATATTTTTAAATAGGCACTATCTTTATAAATAATTTGAAGATTTGAGTTTTAAACAACTACATTCTTGCCTGAAGTACTTTTAAAATTACATTTCATTACACAATAACAGTAATATTTTGAAAATGATCCAAATAAATGGTGGTTGAAATTACAATGCTTTGTGATCTCAACCAATCAGCATGTTTAATCACCCAAGTTCCACCCCCGAAAGTTCTGAACTTTGAAAAAGTACTACCTCACCAGCAGGGACTTTCTGAGGGGCATTTTTTTTTTTTTTACCCGGAACTTTATTTAGATCCTGATTCCTGCGGTTCCATCCATCCATCCATCTGTTGTAATGCTAGTTAGTGGAGTAGGGCAAGTTAACAGTAAGGCTGCTAATCTTTTTTTTTTTCATCTCTGCTATACTCTTTGTCCTCAAAGGCTTTGAGAAGACATGACGCCCAAACCCCGGAGGCTGATGAGAACTTCAGAAATAGACTGCAGAGATCAGAGAATGACAGAAGCAAGGTGTGTGTGTCTTTGATATTGAGTTGACGTGCACAAATGGCATAAATATATTATTAATCTCAGTTCCTCATATGGTATTCAGATTATGTAAGCAGTGATTGCATCTAATAAGGTTCTGTAAGTTTGAAATTAAACATTAGTTTTGAAACTGTTTTCATTGAAAAAAAAATTAGCATCTTAAATCCTATAACAGTGTTAGAATGTAGTAATGTACTGTTAAAGAGCAGGTAATATGGTATTTTAAAGTGTCCTAATATTCTGTTGGATTCCCCTACAACAGGTTTAAATGCATCTAAGGTCAGAAAATATTGTAATTTTCTCATAATAATTTTCTCAGAGTCATTTGCCAATGATTTTGAGCAAAGTTTGGAGGAAACCCCTCCCTTGTATAAACCTACTCTGCTCTGATTTGTCACCTGGGCATGCCTGTTGTGATTGGCACAGAGAGGAGTCCCTACAGAGAGGACAATTAGCGAGTGCTACCATTGACAAAGCAATAAAACAATAATATAAAACAATAATATAGTGCTCCAATCTGTTCTTATAATAATGACCTAAAATACAAAAACACTCATGCAAGTGAATCATGCCCACAGCTAAAATTTAGCTGCTAAACCGTGAACACATGAAACAATAATGGTGGATATGTTAGTGAAAGTGAAAAAGTGAAAGTGAAGTGACATTCAGCCAAGTATGGTGACCCATACTCAGAATTTGTGCTCTGCATTTATCCCATCCGAAATGCACACACACAGAGCAGTGAACACACACACACACTGTGAGCACACACCCGGAGCAGTGGGCAGCCATTTATGCTGCGGCGCCCGGGGAGCAGTTGGGGGTTCGATGCCTTGCTCAAGGGCACCTAAGTCGTGGTATTGAAGGTGGAGAGAGAGCTGTTCATGCACTACCCCCACCCACAATTCCGTCCGGCCCGAGAGTAGAACTCACAACCCTTCGATTGGGAGTCCAACCCTCTAACCATTAGGCCACGACTTCCCCCATGGAGTCGAGTGCTAACGGGACTAACTGATGAAACAATACAGTTTGTAAACCAAAATATGTCTACTGTAATGTTTGAAGAATGGCAGACAAAATATTCTTAACTTTTAATCAGAATGCAGAACAGCTGTATCACAGGTGCACCAGCCTACACAGGTGCAGTTATAGCCTAACCCTATAACTGCCAGTGCAGCAAAATAAACCGCAGTTTCACTATGATTATAGAGTCTGTGTGCTGCACTACATTATTTATTATTAAAGTAATTAGAACAATGTCAGTCTACATTAATCATTACATTCTTAGGAAATAGTGGGTTCACAGCGAATTATCAGAACTACTTCAGTAAGACAGTAATATCGTGCTTTACCTGGAAACCTAAAGCTGCACTAGGTATTCATCACATGTTAGCACAAAAAAACATTATGAGCATACAATTGAAAATGTACACATAACACATCAATCATACTTACAGGCTTTCGTTCGGAGAGCTTGTTAGTCCAAATTAAAGATAAAAGCTAAGATTAGAGAAGCAGTCCTTGGTAAAATGACACGCACACAACAAAAGGTCTGAATTGTATTTCTCTGGTATCCTTGAACACAGTGTATTTTCAGCATGCACAATAACTAGTGGAAGTGTTTGTGGGCAGGTCAGACTCTGTTCGTGTTTCGCGGGCAGACGGGGATTATGCAAATGTGTTTCCCAGTGACGTATACCAGTAACAGGCAAAAGATTTGAAAATGTGATGACTTTAGGCAATTCTGAATAGACTCTCTCTTTTGAGAGACAGTATCTTTATTTATCATACACTTTTTTTGATTATCAACTGCATATTTTTTTACATTTAAGGAAACTGCGTTTTATAAACTGTAAATTAGATATTTTCCAAAAAACCATATGACCTACTTTTTAATAAAATGTGTGTGATGAAGCAGATATGTGATTCTTCAATTAAGGAACTTTTTTGTATCCTACTATTTGGTATTATGTTATATAAAAAGCATATTTAGAGAAAAACAAACAAACAATCAACGTGCTTCTGCTTAACCAGCTGTGGATAAACAGTTAGCCCAAAAAATAAATAAAAAAAACTTGGTAGCCAGGCAATAGAGTGGCGACGTCACACATCTACTCTTACAGCATGGCTGTCTGAACATGCCTACAAATCTGGGCCGAGAATGGTTTGTTATTGTGCCGTGCCATACCAGGCTCACGTGGAAATACAACTGTAACAGTACCTGATAGTCCTAACAACTGTTTGGCCTGATAGGAAAAAAAAAAAGGCTATATTCAAGCGCGAATGAATGGGATGCCAGGATGCCAAAAAAAAAAAAAAAAAAAAAACTATTAACAGCAGTTATTTTATGTTGCAATCAGACTTATAGCAATGAAATGTAAGAATGTAAGATTCATGTTTTAAAGGGATCATGAACATCAAAAAATTAACATTAAATTTTTTTAAATCATTATTCAAAAAGCCTGTTTTTGCCCAATTACTTACGGTCCCTTGACAAAGGGGGGAGGTACATATTAAAGAGCTGTAATTCCTTAAGCTTTCCTCCAATCTTGATGAGACCCAAAAGTTAAAGCACAGATTCACTTAAAATCAGGTGTTGGTTATGATTGTAAAGCTCCTTGGGTGTACAGTAATACACAATAAAGTGCTATATAAATGCCTCATTTATACATTCAATATTTGTTATATAACTGTAACTTCAGTATGTTTTGGTCAATATTTTTTGGTCAATTTGGTGAAATCAGTTTCTTCTGATCATCAAGCCTGCATTTATTTGATCAAAAATACAGACAAAAACAGTAATATTGTGAAATATTATTACAACTTAAAATAATAGTTTTCTATTTGAATATATACTTTAAAAAAATAATTTAGCCCAGTGATGCAAAGCTGAATTTTCAGCATCATTACTCCAGCCTTCAGTGTCACATGTAACATCCAGTCAATCACATGATCATTTAGAAATCATTCTAATATTCTGATTTATTATGAGTGTTGGAAACAGTTCTGCTGGCTAATATATTTGATGAATAAAAGGTTAAAAAGAACTGCATTTATTAAAAAAAAAAAAAAAATCTAATACAGACATCCCAAGTCTCCCGGAAGTTCCAGGAGTCTCCCGCATATTGAAAGCGGCTCCCTGAGACCCGCAAATTAGTTACAATCTCCTGGAATCTAGACCGAGCGAGCAAAAGCGCACATGTAGCGCGCGCACGGCAGAGACGGAGAGGGAGCGAGAGGCCTTGCGTGTGTGTGCTAATGTGCGTGTGTGCGAAGTGCATGTCAGACAGAGAGCATCCTGATTGGCCTGTTTCTGCAAATCAACCAATCAATTGTCAGTGTGGGCGGGCTTTTATCTCTTCTCCCGCACAAAATTAATCAGTTATGTCTATCTAGAAACAATGAACTTTTGCTGTTCCAAAACTGTCTCATAAAGGTTGAGAATGCCCAGGCTAAAAAACTGTATAAACATTTAATAACACTTCAGATATGCTGAGTCCCTTTTATTTGGTTTGTTTTATTTTATTTATTTTGTTTTAGCTTATTTTTATTGTTTTTTTTTTTCAATCTAATTTGTTCTCCCTTGTCATGTGAACAGTATAGAAAATGTCTTCTCAGATGATTTGCTGGAGGTGTGACTCTTAGTTTATGATACAATAAGATTTATATTGTACATTTTGAGGATGTAATATTTTTTTCTTCTTTTTTGTCAGATTGTTTTAATTGTTTATTGTGATAAGATATTAAAAAAAGTCTATCTAGAAACAGGAGCACCATGGCAGAGGGAAAGTGCCACAAAAAAAAAAAAAAAAGTATAAGACACATTTTACGGCAGACTACACGAAAGTGTACCCCTGTCTTATAGAAGTAAAACATAATGAGTCTTGCTGAAGAATTGCCCATGGCAGGTTAAATGATTGCAAAAGGCATGTTGAGGTGAGTTGACAAGTTTCATTTCATCTGCATATTATTCTGGCTAGTTGCCAAGGCTACATGAAAACAACAAAGCTTTAGACCTGTTTAAAGTTGCAATGGAAAATAAATAAAAGCAGTTTACATAAATTGTATAAGCAGATTATAAATAGTAAAAGTAATCTACATATTTAAACATAATTAACGAATAATTACATAGGCCTATAGCTTATAGAAATAATATTTTATGCTATATCTTTTATATATAGCATAAAATCTTCGGGATACCTCCCTGAAATGACTTTTTGCAGGTTGGGATGTCTGCTAATAATATATTTTCTTTACTATCACCTTTTATCAATTTAACACATCCTTGCTGAATAAAAGTATTGATTTTATTTAAAAAGAAGAAAGAAAAAAAAATACTGACCCCAAATTACTGACCAGTAGTGTATATTGTTATTAAAAAATATTTATATTTTAAAAACAAAGCTTCTTTTTTTTCATTATCAAAGTTGGAAACAGTTCTGCTGCTTAATATTTTTTCAGAACATGTGATCCTAAAAAAGTATCACATGTTCTGAAAAAATATTAAGCAGCAGAACTGTTTCCAACTTTGATAATGAATCATCATATTAGAATGATTTCTAAAGGATCATGTGATAATGATCCTAAAAATTCAGCTTTGCATCACAGAAATCAATAATTTAAAGTATAATACATTTAAAAACAATTGTTTTAAATTGTCATATATATATTTTTTCTGTATTTTTGATCAAATAAATGCAGGCTTGATGAGCAGAAGAAACTTCTTTCAAAAACATTAAAAATAGTTATGTTTCCAAACTTTTGGTCTGTACTATATATATACATATATACACAGTACAGACCAAAAGTTTGGACGCACCTTTTCATTCAAAGAGTTTTCTTTATTTTCATGACTATGAAAATTGTAGAGTCACACTGTAGAGTTTTTTGGTTTCTTGTTTCTCATTTTCCTCTTGACAGTACCCCATAGATTCTCTTTGGGGTTCAGGTTTGGTGAGTTTGCTGGCCAGTCAAGCACACCAACACCATGGTCATTTAACCAACTTTTGATGCTTTTGGCAGTGTGGGCCAGTGCCAAATCCTGCTGGAAAATGAAATCATCATCTTCAAAAAGCTGGTCAGCAGAAGGAAGCATGAAGTGCTCCAAAATGTATTCGTTAACTGGTGCAGTGACTTTTCAAAAAACAAAATGTACCAACACCAGCAGATGACATTGCACCCCAAATCATCACAGACTGTGGAAGCTTAACACTGGACTTCAAGCAACTTGGGCTATGAGCTTCTCTGCCCTTCCTCCAGATTCTAGGACCTTGGTTTCCAAATGAAATCAAATCTTCCTTTCATCTGAAAAGAGGACTATGGACCACTAGTAATAGATTTTTGGCAAATACTTTTATTTTGACGGGTTTACCTTTGCAGTTCTGTGTATGTGATACTACACACTCTATGATGTGATATGAGCTAGTTTTACTCAAATCAAACGGTAAGATGCTCATGAAGTGACTCTCAGTGCAGTTCTTGAGATCTTCTTCATTTGTTTACATCCTCATTTAGTGAGAGGAAAGACGCTGAAATCACACGCGCTTCCGTGGCATTCCATTCAGTTTTTATGACTGGATTCCGTCCTCGTTTTATGCATCGTGGAAGTCATAGTCCCCTACAGTAGACATCTGCCTGCTGTTCGCCCTAAGTCTTAAAACCGAAGTATTTCCATATAATGGAGCCAGTTGTCCTGGTATTGTTTTTTTTTTTTTTTTTTTTTTTTTTTTTTGACTAGTTCTGTACCTTTGACGGGAGGGGGGGCAAAATCAAGGAGGGGGGGGGGCGGGGGGCGAGCGAACGGGGGCGAGCACATCACAGAGAAGGCAAACAAGCAAAGTGGCGGAATCAGAATTAAAAAGCCACACAGATGGGAAATCAAAAATTACCTGTATTACAGTGTATGATGTAGCTGTCCATCAGTGTAAACAATGTGCAAAGTAATTAAACCAAAAAGTACACGATTTATAAAGTTATTGGCTTCTAAAGTAAGGAGTCGACTCTGAATCGCTGAAACGAGTCGTTATAGATTTCAAATCTTTTGCCCATCTCTATGTACGTCACTAGAACACTTTGCATAATAAAAGGCAAATTGTAAAGGCAAGTTTGTTTTATTTTCACTGCCAAAGAATGAAGATCAGAAGAACCAATGGCTAAAATTCATTTTTACCACAATACCAGAGCAGTACAACAAATCCCTTTTGTATGTGTGCTGTCTGCAGCCTTTGTCTTTGCTGATCTTCATTTACAAACACATCATTAAAATGGGTGGAATAAGACCTAATTCACCCCAAAAAGATGCTAACGCATTATTTACCGTGAAGTTGTGTGCGGAACAACCAATCAAACCTGACTATGTCAGTTGACCAATCAGAACACAGTATGCTACCGAAAGGTGTGGTTTAAGGAAACTGAATCTTTTGAACTGCTTCATGCGAACCGTTTGGGGATCTCTGAGAATTGAGGTAATTTTAAAATGATATTTTGACAAAATGACAATGTTTTTTAACCTTGGATGGATTTAAACCTGTTGTACAGGATTTATAAACAGTGATAGGAAGCTTAGAATTTTCATTTTACTGGATCTTTAAATATAAACAATATATCGATATATACGATGTGTCAAAAACCATATCGTATTTAAAAAATATCTTGATTAATTTTAAATATCCCGATATCGCCCACCCCTAGTAATCCATCCATTCTTTAGAGTCTCGAAGAGTTAGCTAAATCATGCAGGTTTAATTTATTCGTTTCTTGTTTTTGACTAATAAGGCCTAAATAATGGGAACAAATGTATACAGTGCCTCACGTTTTATTAACATGCAACAATTTCTTAATCAGTGTACAGACAAATGTATTTTTTCCTAAGAAGTGTTCGGTCAGAAAAAAAATGGAACTGTAACGAATAACAAAAATGCATGTTATTTTATTAAAGAATTAAAAATATAAATAAAAATATAGGCCTAATATATGAAAATATTGACATTTTGCACATTATTACATGTAGCCTAGCTCACTAAAATATGCTACCACTTTAAATACCCCGATGAAAAGTAAACCACAATTTCTTTTGAATAATATAACACATAATTCATATAATATAAATAATACTAAACACCTTTTAAATGTCAAATCTAAAATATGGTTTAATACCATGCAAAACTGACATCTATTTATGAAAATGTGTTTTGATGCGCTTGTTTGATAACTTGTTGTTAAAGCACCACTCAGCAGTCAAAAGCTGCAAATACACTTTACAGACGCGGCAGCGACGGTAAAAGGGGCATTTTGGAAGTCTACCTACTGTGTGTTTAAGGCTTGCCACAGAAATATGACGCAGCTTTTGAAAGAAAAAAATAGGTCTATTTAATAAACAAAGATTTTTGCTTCAGTAACACTTCAGAAAAGGGAACACATTCACCATTAACTAAGAGTTAATAACCTATTTATAACCTTATTTGCTGGTTATTAATAGTTAGCAATAAAGGTGCAGCTCAACAAATTAGAATGTTGGTTAACCAAAAGTTGGTTAAATGACCATGGTGTTGGTTATTTCAAGCTTTACAATCCACTGAACTGCTATCTCACTTAGTCTCAGTATGCATTTAGCCCTTATTTATCAAAAGTCTTACTATAAAAATACAACAAAACATTTTCTTACAACATTACGTTAATTATTGTGACAGAAGTGCATTATGAAGAAGAAATGCACCTGCTGTTAGTAGCATTAGAGCTAACGTTAGCATTAAGCTACACACACACACACACACACATATATATATATATATATATATATATATATATATATATATGTATATGTATATGTGTGTATATATATGTGTATGTATATATATATATGTGTATGTATGTATGTATGTAATGTATGTTAACTGTTAATAATCGGTCACGAGCGTCAGTTTAGGAAAAAAAACTGAAATGAACATCCCTAGTACAAGATTATTTGTCCGCCTGAGTCTCTTCCCTTTTGGACTGTGTTGATTTGTTGTGATGGTAGTATGATTTCTCTGTAGTTTGGTGGGCAGTGGGTGTCCTTCTCTCTGTCTCCTGTAGAATCTGAATATCCATTTCCCTAATGCTTTTCTGGTATTCTGTGTTTGAACTCTTTAGCCCAAAGGCTGTTGAATTCAAGCCTTGAATATTCCTCATTAATATTTGACAGTCATTACGAGTTCAAAGTGTAGAGTTCTTGTTTTCAAAAATTCTTTTCTAATGTAATATAATGTTTTGTAAAAGAAACATGTTTTTTTCCTTCTTTTTTTTGGGTCATTGTTAGGCTGGTGTTTGTATGCTGTGTGGGCTCTCATGCTTTCAGCTGGGAACTAATGTAGTTCAGCAGCTGTCTGATCTCACTCACCTTCAGTGTATTTGCTTGTCCTTTCAGGGCTTGAGCATAGCTCCTGGAATGTGGAAGTGGTACATGGTTCTGTGTGTTATCAGCTGAGGGTGCATGAGCAGGTAGAAGGCTGGTTGCTGCTGCTGGTGGTGGGCCCTTCCTAGAGTTGCTCCTCTGCCTGGAGTGATGTTTTTGTGGTCGGGGGTGTCTTGGATGGTGATCTGGTGCAAACTAAGGTTTCTGCTGATGGACTTGTGTAGGTCTGTGGTGGTGTAGCAAAGCTGCATGGGTTGTTCTGATGTGGATTTTAGCATGGTCCGGGGGCAGGCGTGTACTGGCCATCGGGACTACCGGGAGATTCCCGGTGGGCCGCGGTCTGGTTGGGCCGGTGCGTTACGAATTTTGTTTTTAAATCATTAATAATCGCAAATATATTCGTAATTATATTGTTGTATGGTACAATTCCGGCATTATGTGTCTCTCTCATGAAGCTGCATGATGCTTTTTTTTTTTTTTTTTTTTTTTACGTTAGTCACAATAATTTATTTAAAACATTACAAAAAGCAGTATAAAGAACAGATAAAACGACGCGTGCGCATGATGCTGATGCGAGCTGCGAGACGTGACGTGACGTGTTCACTGCTCATTGGCCAATCAGAATCAAGTTCTAGCCTTGAAAAGCAGCCCATTACAACTGCAACGAAATTCAGTATGTTAAATAATAAAATATCTAAGCGTAAAGGAGGGGCCGAACAAGTACTTGAGGCAGATGCCACCAATGTGTCAAGATATATAAATTATTTGCTGGAAGGCAAAAGATTCAGTGAAGATGTCAGCAGGGTGGGACTTGACTGCTGAGGTGAGACAGAAGTGTAATACACAGAGGCTACTGCATTGTTTTGTTTCAAAAAGTTAGGATATTCCAGCTGTAATATGCCACCACTAAAATTCTCAGCTCTCAGGTTCTGTCCATTTTATTACAAACTTCAGACAATACCGTTTTGGCTTCAGAAAATGTGACGTGACAGATCGCTTTAGCGCCTCAGTTCAAGTAAACGGATCATCTGTTACTTTCTGTTTAAAGATACAGAACAACTTACCGAAATGTATATATGCCTCATAAATGATATCGATCAAGCAGTCATCAATCAAAACAGCAGGAGAACAATTATGGCACAGAACATTTACATTTACCTCAAGAAAGCCATTTAAAGACCATAGCAAGGTTAGTTGAGAAAAATAGCCATAAGAAAGGAGTATTTTGCTAAATATGTGCACTATAATACATATTTATTATATTTTCACCTGCCATTAAATAATTGTTATTATAATGAAAACTGCATTACATTTAATTGTTTTTAACGTAATAATACAAGCTGATGCTCTATGTCTCTGTATATTTACAGCATTTATGTGAGATATATTTTTTCAATTTGTAATCAATTGAGAAAAAAATCTCTTAAAGTGCCAGGGAGAAGCCTTATACCTGCTGTCGGTCTGTGTCATTGTGAACATAACTCACTGCTCTTGAATAACAGCTTTAACAAGGATATATATGTATGTATGTGTGTGTGTGTGTGTGTGTGTGTGTGTGTGTGTGTGTGTGTGTGTGTGTGTGTGTGTGTGTATATGTGTGTTAAGTGAAGTATTTTATATTTGGATATGCAATATCTGTACCTGAAAACGGTGCTATTTATGATCTTTTTTTCTTATTTCATTACTGTTTGTTCACTTGTCTTCATTAATGTTTGAACTTAATAGTTAGTGTTTATTGTGGTATTGAAATTGTGAGATGAGATTTCAGCTTATTTACAAAGAAAACAAAAGCAATTTTATTTTAATTTATGTTTTTTTTTTTGGCAGGGCAAGTACAGTTTTGAACCCTAACATTGAGCTCTGCATATGACTATATAAGCCAGTCTACTTCAAGGATTTTTAAAGGCCTTTGATTATGTTAAGAAAATTTTAAAATAAATCACTACACAACATTCTTTGTTTTAATTATTTTTTTATTTTACTGTAGAGCAGTGGTCTTTATAAATCACGTTTACCGTAGATCAGTGGTCTTAATACTATAGCCTACTATAGCAGCTAACAGCTCAGAGATATTTAAAATAAAGCCTGATAAAATCATTTGCATTTTCTTTGTTTATTATTTTAATATCTTTTTTTCTTGGTTTTGATAGTAATACATTCTAATCAGTAATTTTACATGCAGATTAATGTATGTATAGACGTGTAGTGTGTGTGTGTGTGTGTGTGTGTGTTCAAGTTCAAGTTCAAGTTCAAGTCTGCTTTATTGTCAATTTCCACATGTACAGTACATACATACAGAGAATCGAAATTGCGTTACTCTCAGACCCCGGTGCATACAGATAACATTAACATTAAAGCCTAAAAAAAAATAACTAGATCAAATATAAAATGTAGATACAATTATACAATAAAGGAATTATAAAAAAAAGACATATAATAAAAATAAAAGTTAAAAATAAAGTTAAATAAAGCAGCGCAAGGTAAATGACAGATATAGTGCAAATCAATGAAGTGAACAACAGTGCAGTTAAAAGATTTTTTAGTGCAAAAAAATCACTTATTAAAAATATCTTAAGTCTGATACAAGTGACAAGTGACCAAGAGCAGTTATTTAACTGACTGATGAGGTAGTTCCATGCCGAATGAGGTAGTGAGCGGTGAGTGAGCAGACCAATACTAGTCATAGTTCAGTGGTGCCTGGGGAAGAAGAGGGGAGGGGGGGCAGGTTCGGGAGGGAGTTCAGCTTCCTGACAGCCTGGTGGATGAAGCTGTCCTTCAGTCTGCTGGTCCTGGCCTGGAGACTCCGCAGTCTCCTCCCTGATGGTAGCAGGCTGAAGAAGCTGTGTGATGGGTGGGTGGGATCACCTGTGATGCAGAGGGCTTTGCGGGTGAGACGTGTTCCATAAATGTCCTGGAGGGAGGGTAGAGAGACTCCAATGATCTTCTCAGCTGCTCTCACTATGCGTTGTAGAGTCTTTCGGCAGGACGCGTTGCAGGCGCCATACCACACAGTGATGCAGCTCGACAGGATGCTCTCGATGGTCCCTCTGTAGAATGTGTACATGATGGGGGGTGGGGCTCTGGCTCTCCTCAGTTTGCGGAGGAAGTAGAGACGCTGTTGTGATTTCTTGGCCAGTGCTGCGGTGTTTTCAGTCCAGAAGAGGTCCTCTGTGATGTGCACACCCAGGAACTTGGTGCTGCTCACTCTCTCCACAGTCGCACCGTTGATGGTCAGAGGAATGTGCTGAGTGTGTGCTCTCCTGAAGTCTACAACAATCTCCTTTGTCTTCTCCACATTCAGAGAGAGATTGTTGTCACTGCACCACCCAGCCAGGCGGCTCACCTCACTCCTGTAGTTTGTCTCATCTTTGTTGCTAATGAGACCCACCACCGTCGTGTCATCTGCAAACTTAATGAAGAGGTTGGAGCTGAGTGCGCACGCATGTTTACATGTGGGCCGGTCTGGATGAAGTCCAGGGCTGATTTTTTGTCCCAGTCCAGCCCTGTCCGGGGTCTCTGTATTGTGCAGCCAGTGGTGGTAGCATGACAAATAGGAGTGTTCTGTCACTCAATCTATGAGGTGTTCAAAATAAATGAAAATGGAACACTGACATAATTTAGTCTGAAGCTCATTATCAGTGGTGAGAAGAATGTTGACACATTCATTGTTTCTGCAAAGTAACTATATTTATGATACATTTAATAATGATACATTTCATAAGGCACAGTATACTATACAATTCATATGAAACACAGATCTAATTGAAGGTTGACATTGGAATGGAACACCTTTATTAAAATATCGTCGCTGTCGGGCGGAAACCTCGCATGTCCAAATTTGGTCAATTTCATATTTTTTCACAAATCGATGCTATTGGTCAGTCCCCACGTGGTTCTATTATTTTTTACAAATTATTAAACAATCTAAAGTGTTGAAAATAAATTGAGAGCAAATCTCTTAACTCCATCGGACACTTAAACTGTCTGAGAATCCTCGTAACTCAACCTCTTCTTCACTCCGCAGCAGGAACTTACGCGGCATTTTGTGTCCTCAGGATTTAAAATCCCAACGATTGAGAAATCCTCGTTGAGCAACACGTAAAGCAAGCCTTAACTCTGATTTTATCTGTGTTAAACTATGATATCAGTTATTGATGTATTTTAAAATGTCTACTTATTAATAGGCTTATTATTACTAGGCTTATTATACTTGTGCATAGAAGTTTTAAAATGTATCTAATTTCTAATTCTATTTGTATTGAATTAAATGTTTTGGATACCAGCATTAAATTATTGTTTTTATTATTATTTTATTGACTCGAAGTTGGCACTGTACATGTAAAATACCCCAAGTAGGCTAACAGGTTTTATTTATGGGAGAAAAAAGGTCTTTCTACTGGCGCCATGTAAGCGTATCTTTGCATAACTTTGTTTTTTTCACAATAACGAATGAAAATAATTAGGTTACATATATTTGAGTAGGCTTGTTTTGTTAAAAATTGATAGCTGTAATGCTTCGGTGCAGAAGGAAGGCTGTGAACCACTTAAGGTAAGTTTGCGAGCAGATTAGGCTAATTCCCGCCTATTACAGCCTAGTCACCACATAATTTTTTGTTCTGCTTCACTTTTATAGCTCTTAAACGTTTAAAATGGAGTTTAGGAAGATGCATGTAACCACAGTTAGCTTTGGTTAACTATTGAAGCCTTTTCTCTTGCCAAAAGGCTCAACACGACCACCGACTTTGTTTGCGGCAGATTAATTTCCGCCTTAATTTTTAGATTTTTCCTATTGAATGTTTACGGTGGTACGCGACGTAAGCAGTTTCCAGCTCACCACGCCCTTGGTACGAGCTGCCATGCCCTTGGCAGTATAAAACCATCTTGTTCCATCAAAATCACTGTAGTGAGTCAGGAGTTGGAATTGCGAGTATTGAAAACGATCAGGATTTTAGCATCTATTTAGCATTGCATTTATATAGTTATTTAGATTATTTCGTGTAGCCTATGTCGTTATGGGAATGGGTGTGTTTCTTTCTTGGTATTTGGTTTTGTTTTCCTTGTGTTGCAGGCGGCCGCAGAGATACAGGACACCTGACTCCCATTAGGAGGTGGAGATAAATATCGTGGTTTCATGCAATGAGGGAGGCACGGAGAGTTGACATCATCTCCGGTTGGCCTCTGGTTGCCTCGCTTTGGGATCGGTCATTGTCTGCCTTTTGTATTGTGAAAACCCCTAGATTTTGTAATAAATTTTAATTATATCAATTCAGTGGTGTGGCTGTCCCATCTTTGTTGCGGTTATGAGCTGGTCGTAAAAAATTGGGGGCTCGTCCGAGATACGAGTTTAGTAATTAGAAGCACCTGTTGGTATTTTCAGCAGTTCAGCTGTTTGCAGGAGAGTGTGCGGACAGATCGATGTGTAAGTTGGTTAGTCACTGCTCTTTGTTGATTGTTCATCGCAATTGTTTGCCACTCATTTACATGAGAGGAAAGTGAGGTAGGTGAGTTTGATTTTCACCAAACCTACGTTTGTAAAGCGATATTGAAATGCTGCGGAGGTAGACATATGTTTTACTCTTGTTTGGCATTTGTTTGTTTGATTGAAGGCAGTTGAGACCGGTTTTCGACGTACATGTATGAAGGTTGTTTATGATAACTTTTTGGGTGGTGTATGTACGTTGTTTGGTAGTCTCCGTTAAAGTTGCGTGAGATTTAAGCGAGGATTGATTGTCTTCTCATATTGGTGGCTTTCCCTTGTTAGGCTGAACCAACGCTTGCGTTGACCCTTTATTATTTTAGTTTGTTGTTTTTGTGCTGACGCTGGGCTGAGGGCACTGCCGCTGTACTAGTCTCTCTCTGGTTTTTCCGAGAGTAGTCTGTACTGATGGTATTAGAGTGCTTAAAGTCACTTAGCTCTTGGTGGAAGCATGAAGCTTAGGGTTGAGGTAGTGTTTTGTGTAGGTAGAGGGGAAAGTCATTAAATGTGAGAAGTTTGAAATCGGCTGACGTTTAAAATTTATGTTCTAGAGGTTGATTGTGCTTTTTAAGATGACTACGTTATTAGATGAGTTTTTTGAGCATCCCACTGAGGAGAACTTTTATAAGCTTTCTAAGAAACAGTTATTGGAAGTAGCAGAAAAGTATGAAATCAGCCTTACCACTAAAGAAAAGAGTTTAAAAGAGGGAGTGTTATTTGTTGTTAAAACTGCCCTTATTGATTTGGGCATTCTTGTTGTATCTGAATCAGGGGTGACTGGAGATCAAGGAGAAAAGGATGTTCCTGTATGTACACGTTCATCTCTGTCGTTTGAAGAACAGAAGGCGTTGTTGCTCTTGGAAATGGAGAAGAATAGAATAAGTCAAGAAGTTGAGCTGCGTAAGTTGGATATTGAATCTCAAAGGTAAGTTGGGATATCATTCAGGGAATTTGCAGGCCTCAGTAGTTAGTCCAGCTCCAAAAGGTTTTGATGCTTCTCGTTCTCTTAACCTCATGCCAAAATTTGATGAGGACGACTTGGATACTTTCTTTACTCTTTTTGAACGGTTGGCTGATCTAATGGGATGGGAAGATTGTGAGCGAACGCTACTTTTACAGTGTGTGTTTCGTGGTAAAGCTCAAAAAGCCTACTCGACACTTAATGTTCGTGACAGTCACGTTTATAGTAGGGTAAAGGACGTGGTGCTGAAGGCATATGAGTTAGTTCCAGAAGCTTACAGGCAACGGTTTCGGACTTTACGAAAAGGTACGCAGCAGTCTTTCACAGAGTTTGCAAGAGAGTTAAGGATTCAGTTTGATCGTTGGTGCTCTGTTTCATAGGCAGAAGATTTTGATTCACTCTATGATTTGTTATTGTTGGAACAGTTTAAAAACACTTTACCTGAAAATGTGGCTATTTTCATAACGGAGCGTAGTACTCAGAATGTAGAGGCAGCAGCTGTCCTTGCTGATGAATATGTGTTGACTCATAGAGATGTTAAAAAAAATAATTGGCGTCGGTTAAATGGCCCTGTGGAAAGTGCTCCTATGGAGACTCATTCTTTTTTGCCTGTTAATGTGAAACTTGAGACAAAGCAGAGAAGTTTGGTTGATAGAAGTGATCAGTGTGCTTATTGTTTGAATAAAGGACTATGGGGAAAAAGATTGCCCAGCTCTTAAAGCAAAAGTGAACCGTTCTAAATCTGACCCAAAATCTGCTCTTGCTGTGTCTTCCGTTGTTGAATTGGCTGTTCCTGATGTTGATGTAGCCTGTATTCGAGAAAGTTTGGTGTCAGGTAATGAAGAAAAGTTGAGCTATGCTCCTTTCATTACTGACGGCTTTGTGTCTGTTGATCCAAAATCAGTCTTGTCCCCTTATAATTCAATCACAGGGCTGAATACCAGTTGCCTTGTCAAAAATCTTTATTGACATATGTATCAGGCATAGGAGAGAAACTTGTTGTCTGACATAGGAGAGAAACTTGTTGTCTTTGCCAGCTGTATGTTCTTTCTCCGGTTCTCCGTTTCTCCGTTTCTCAGTTTCTCAGTTTCTCAGTTTCTCAGTTTCTCTAAAGCTTTAACAGTGACCATAGCTTATATACCACTGACCAAGTTCCTTACAAGGTACAGAAACATGTTGGTTTGTTTAAAATAGAATGTATACTTCATGCTAACATCAGTTGGTATATTTATACATACATACATTGGTGGAAAGAAGAAGCCACCCTATGCATCAGTGGAACATGTTACATACACATTTCTGGTATGGTCAAAATTAGCTCCTCTCCCTGTGTCTGGTCATATGATCCTACATGTTCATGCAGACTTTAACTCATGCAGTAAACTTCAACTCATGCTCTAAAACTTCACAATAAATATAAATAATATTAAAATAAGAAATTTTTGGTCTTCAGTGTCTCTGGTTGGAAGTGATGAAAAAGTTCCCGTTAAAATTCTTAGAGACACTGGAGCTTCTGAGACTTTTATTTTAGAGTCTGTTTTGTCTTTTTCTGAGAGTTCCAGCACTGGAAATGAGGTGTAAATAAAAGGAATTGGGTTACAAGTTCTGCCTGTTCCATTGCACTCAATTTTACTTGAGTCAGACTTGGTCAATGGTCAGGTTACTGTAGGCGTGAGACCTTTTCTGCCAGTGGAGGGCATCTCAGTTATTCTGGGTAATAATTTGGCTGGGGGGCGTGTCTGGAGGGATGTACCACCTCCTCCTATTGTAACAGATTCTCCTTCCTTACAAGCACAAGCTGATGTTGATCAACAGTTTTCTGAAGTGTTTGTGGCTTGTGCGGTTACGCGGGCAATGAGTAAGAAGGTGTCTGAAAATCAGGATTTAGAGTTCAAATCTGATGGCGAAAAGAGAATGATTCCTGGTTTTTCGTATCTTTTACCTTCTGTTTCTCAGCAGGATTTGGTGGTGGCACAACAGGAGGATGCCACCTTGAAGGAAATGTTTTCTGCCACATTGTCTGCTGAAGAGGTAGCAAGTGCAGCAAGTGGTTTTTCAATTGAGGATGAGGTCCTGTTAAGGAAATGGCTATCTGGTAGTGAAGTACCCTTGGGTGAGGCCTGTATTCAGGTGGTTGTGCCAATATCTCTTCAAGACACCGTTTTACGTACTGCACATGGCGATGCTGCAGGTCATTTTGGAGTTAACAAAACTTATAATCATCTGTTGCGCTACTTTTATTGGCCTCGAATGAAAAGAGATGTGCGGAAGTATATTAAAACTTGTGAAACCTGTCAGCTTACAGGGAAGCCGAACCAGGGTCTAAAACCAGCACCGCTGTATCCAATACCAGCGATTGAACCACCATTTCAGCATTTGATTGTTGATTGTGTGGGTCCATTACCCCCTTCTAAATCAGGTAATGCTTATTTGCTTACAGTCATGTGCCAGAGTACTAGATACCCAGCTGCCTATCCTCTTCGCTCAATCACTACTCGTTCAATTGTTAAGGCATTGACACAGTTTATTTCTGTGTTTGGGATTCCTAGGGTTGTTCAAAGTGACCAAGGATCAAATTTTACTTCTCATATGTTCCAGGAAGTTTTGCGGCAGCTTGGTGTGAAGTGCAATCATTCTAGTGCTTACCATCCACAGAGCCAGGGGGCTCTGGAACGTTTCCACCAGACGCTGAAGTCTTTGCTTCGGGCCTATTGTCTGGAATTGAAGCGCGATTGGGAGGATGGTTTGCCCTGGTTGTTGTTGGCAGCTCGGGAGGTGGTTCAGGATAGTCTAGGTTTTAGTCCAAATGAGTTGGTCTTTGGTCATAAAGTGCGTGGACCATTGGCTGTTCTTCATGACAGACTGAAAAAAGGGCCTATGTTGACGGCTTTAGACGACGTTTATTCTTAGCTGGTCAAATGGCAAAAGACAACTTGTTTAACAAACAAAAGAAGATGAAGCGGTTGTTTGATAGACATACAGAGACTCGTGTGTTTTGTCCAGGGGATCAGGTGTTGGCTTTGTTGCCTCTTCCTGCTTCTCCTTTCTGTGAGTGGAGTTGTTGTCTTTGATTTCCGAGTTTCCCAAATTGTTTTCAGATACACCTTCACGCACTAATTTGATAGAGAACGATATAGATGTTGGTGATGCGAAACCAATACGCCAGCGTTTTTATCGTGTCTCTTTGGATAAACAATGGCATCTTGAGTCTGAAATTAGGTATATGGTTGAAAATAACATCGCCAAACCTTCATATTCAAGCTGGGCATCACCTTGTTTACTGGTGGGGAAGTCAGATGGATCGTACCGTTTCTGTACAGATTACCGAAAGGTGAATAATGTGACAAAACCAGATTCATTTCCATTGCCCAGAATGGAAGACTGTGTAGATTCGGTTGGTTCAGCAAAATATGTCAGTAAATTTGATTTATTGAAAGGATATTGGCAAGTGCCTCTAACCACTCCTGCACAGGAGATTTC
The DNA here is from genome assembly GCF_023724105.1 of Carassius gibelio. Taxonomy (NCBI): domain Eukaryota; kingdom Metazoa; phylum Chordata; class Actinopteri; order Cypriniformes; family Cyprinidae; genus Carassius; species Carassius gibelio. The sequence continues at coordinate 28,642,650 of NC_068415.1, forward strand.
CTCATTTATTACCCCTTCTGGGCTATATTCATATTCTGTAATGAGTTTTGGCCTTAGAAACGCACCTGCTACCTTCCAACGTTTGATGAACCATGTAACCTCCGGGTTAAATGGTTGTGCTGTTTACTTGGATGATGTCGTGGTATATAGTGACACGTGGGAGCAGCATCTTTTACGCATTCGAACACTGTTTGAGCGTTTGGTAGAGGCTAGGCTCACAGTCAACTTGGCTAAGTGTGAGTTTGCCAAGGCGACTGTGACCTACTTGGGGAAGGTAGTTGGGCAGGGTCATGTTCGTCCAGTGCACGCTAAGGTCTTGGCAATTGACTGTTTTCCTCCACCTAACACAAAACGAGAGCTTATGCGTTTTCTGGGTATGGTAGGCTATTACAGGAGCTTTTGCCCAAACTTTTCGTCAGTGGTTGCTCCTCTGACTGATTTATTGAAGAAAAACGTAAAAATTTGAGTGGTCATTGCAGTGCGAACAGGCTTTTGATAATGTGAAATTGTTGCTTAGCACTGCCCCTGTGCTGGTTGCTCCACGCATTGGACAGCCTTTTCAGATCCAGGTTGACGCTAGTCAAGTTGGTGCTGGAGCGGTATTGTTGCAAACAGATGAACAGGGTATAGAAAGACCAGTTTGTTATTTCTCTCGGAAGTTTAAGTCTCACCAGTTGCATTACTCCACCATTGAAAAGGAGGCATTGGCGTTGATTTGGGCTTTGCAGTTTTTTGAAGTTTACTTAACAAGTGGTACTTTTCCAGTTGTGGTGTACTCTGACCACAATCCACTTACCTTTTTGCATTCTTTGCAGAGCCCAAACCAGCGTCTTATTCGATGGTCTCTCTTCCTACAACCCTATCCTTTGGACATTCGACACATAAGGGGTGTGAAGAATGTACTGGCTGATGCCTTATCTCGTGCCCCATGTGAGATTCTTTGCAGCTAATTCAGATGTTTTGTTTCTTTCTGTCTTCTCTCACAATCGTGTGGAAAGTACAGCCCACTACTTTCAGTTCAGGGAAAAGAGCGGAAGGATAGCTGAAGCCCTTGGCAAGAGACCAACACCCGCTACAGGGAAACAACCGCGCTTGGAATCACAAATCAAATCCGATAAGAATAACAGAGTAAACATCGGCACTGCTTTTAATCGCTGGAGACAACTGATGGACCTGAAAGAAATGAGGTTCGACTCCGAACTTGCAAGTTAGATGCTGTTAGTATTTCGCTAGAAGTTTGTTTTATATGTTTGTGTATTTGTTTTCGGGAAGTTATAACATAGAAATGTATCGAAGGCTGTTCGATAAACGTGCTAATGTTAGCGATGGCTAACCATAGCTGCGTTTGATAATCAGCTAGCTATAACTTAACGTTACCCATTTTATTATATAGGGCTGTGCATGTCTTTACTCATGTACATCTCATCAGTAAAGACGCTCCTGTAATTAGGAGTATATCTCAGCACGTGTGTTCAGATCAGGATTGCCAGGTTTTCACAAAGAATCCTGCCCAGTTGCTTCTCAAAACTAGCCCAATCTCGCTTCCAGAAGGTTCCCCGTTAAAATATAGGTTTTTTAGCAGGGTTGCCTTGGTAAAATTAGCATTTTAGGGGCAAAATATCACGTTATTTGTATTGGGGTCGCTGTGACCAGCGGACATGAAAAACAACCACCAAAGACTTGGCAACACTGGTTGGCATTTACTACACAGAGCCGTAATTCACTGACAATCTACACAACATCGATGTTAAAATCGCATGCGATTCTTTGTCGATTTTGAAAGCGATTTTGTGTTAGTTGTCGGTAGACTAAGGCTCTGTGCAGTAACTGCCGCTCCACCTGAACCAGTGTTGCCAAGTCTGCGGTTGTTTTTCATGTCTGTGGTTTGAAGCAATCCCAATACCAATAACGTGATATTTAGCCCCTAAAATGCTAATTTTACCATGGAAACCCTTCCCAAAAATTTATATTTTAACCCCGGGAAGCAATTTTTATTGGGGAACCTCCCGGAAACGCGATTGGGCTAGTTTTGGACTAGTTTTAAGAAGCAACTGGGCAGGATTTGTTGTGAAAACCTGGCAACCCTGATCTGAATGCACATGCTGGAGATATACTTCTAATTACAGGAGCGTCTTTACTGATGAGAGGTGCATGAAAATCGCATTCGATTTTTTGCACAGCCTTATGTATCATAACTAACCTGCTCTGTCTAGTCTGTTGGTCTCCGTGTCCTCTTTGCTTCGTGGTTTTTCTGTGCGTGAAAAAATTGATGTGTGGCGTGAAAGCGTGTGAAAAGAGTCAATTGCGTGTGTCTCACGGTGAATGCTTGAGAGTTGGCACATTAGTTCTCGAGCAGAATAAAGGACAGGTTGATTATTGTTGTTTAGCGTTTGTATTAATCTATGATGTGTCCCTGTTTGCCTACAGGGACATAAAAAAATTAATTAAAAGTGATACGTGGACCAAGGTGTCTGAGATTGTTCATTTTAAGTAAAGGATCCTAATATTTCGTCCACAACAATATTTAATGAGGTTATAACTCCTTGTGGTTAGTCTGCACGAGATCAACAAGCTTGTTTGCTTTGCGGCCGCTTTAAATACAAAATAAGCATTCGATCTACTTTAGAGCGTCTGAGCGCTCACAAATCTTTTTGCAGCGTCTTGAGCAGAGCGGCAAGAGCGATTTTTGACGCTCTAGGTGCCGGCGGTGTGAACGCACAGTTAGGCTTCGGCTGTGGCTGTAGTGTTGTTGTGAAAGTAGGGGCGGAGCATAGAGACTATGCCGTTTCTCGTTTGTTACTCTAGAGCAGACCAATTCACTTTGAGGCATACTGCCCCCATCTGGTATGGGATGTGGAGTATGACTTGATTTTTTTTGCCAAACATTACAGATGGCACCTTTAAAAATGATTTTGGGGAAACTTTGTGTTAATGTTGGTATACAACAGTATATGATAGCAATATAAGGTATAATACCAACGTTTACGATACAATGTTTAATACAGAAGATAATGGAAACTGCTGAGCAGACGCAGAATCCCTTTGATCTTGATATCAAGTTGCAAGTGGTCAGGTTGCATCTGAGAAAGTTGCAAAAGAGCTCTGAAGCTTACTCCAAGATGCATCTTTATGGAACAACGTCTGGCAAAAAAAAAAGAAAAAAAGCAGAGCTTCTTGCAGCCAGAGAAAATAAACCAGTGTGCAACCTTAAAGGATATGAAAACATCAGTTGAAGTCAGCATATCTAGAAAGGTCCACATGGACTCAGACATGCTCTTTCAAAGATTACTGGATTATCTCCAAACAAAGAGAGGTGTCCATGGAGACTGTGATGTCTCACGAACTCGCAGCTGTCCCACCCTCTTTGTTTTTTGATGATGGAAGTATGAAGAAGACAACAAAAGTTGACCTGGCGAGGAAACTCAATGCTTTTGTTGAAGAGACACAGCAGCTGCCAAATGTTAAGGAACCATCATCATATATCATTGATGCCATGGATCTTCTTCAGAGTCTCAATGATTCAGCTTTTCAAACGTTCAATGACCTGGGTGAGTGTGTCTTGAAAAAGACTGCAACTTTAATGGGAAAGGAAGGTAACAGCTGTGTCGTTATAGTGTTTGATAGATATGACCACCAACACTCAATCAAAGATCTTGAATGACAAAGAAGAGGCACCAAGATGGGAATCCTTGCACCGACCTGGATGAGCTGAGGTACACACTAGCATCTACCATAGATTTGTCAGCAGCAAATCTATCCCAACAGAAGATGGCTTTCCAGTAACATGTGCTGAGAGCCATGTATCAAACAGCAGTGTGGCGTCACAGCCACCTGGCCAAACCTCTTCTCTGGAACCCAGTTGGTAGAGGATGGAGGCTCAGAGAAGATGGGTGCATTAAATCTGTGATGTTCCAGAAGGCACCAGCACCTAAAGGAGATAGAGACCTCACCCACCTCTACTGTAAAGACAGAAACTGCACCGATGCCACCAAATATCAGTGTCTTTCAGTGGGCTTGACCTGCACAGAGTTTTGCTCTTGCCCTTTCCCAGACTGTCCAGATATGACCCACTTTGTCAATGATGAGACAGTGGTGTGTTGCAGTTGTAACATCAGGGGGGGTTGACCCCAGAATGGTCCAAGAGGGTCTGGCTGCAGGCTGTCACTTGCATTCTCAGACTTGCACTCTCAGACACTTGGACGTCAGCTAGTGACATCACTTGCAGTCTTTATTTTTTATTTTGTTGAATTTTTTTATTACTTTTTGTTTGATTTTCCCAACATTTTATAACAGTAGCCAGGTGGCGAAGACAAGAAACAATAAACTAAATTACAATGTCACTTGCAATCGCTTCTTGCGCTCTCCACTACCTGTGACGTCACTTGCAATCTACACAAATCGTGCATGTTGCAAATGGAGAAAAGACGCTGTGGTGGTGATTAAAGGGGGGGGTGAAATGCTATTTCATGCATACTGAGTTTTTTACACTGTTAAAGAGTTGGATTCCCATGCTAAACATGGATAAAGTTTCAAAAATTAAGTTGTACGTTTGAAGGAGTATTTCTGTTCCAAAAATACTCCTTCCGGTTTGTCACAAGTTTCGGAAAGTTTTTTTCGAGTATGGCTCTGTGTGACATTAGATGGAGTGGAATTTCCTTATATGGGTCCTTCTGCCGGAAGAGCGTGCGCTCCCGTATAGCAGAGCACTGACTGAGAGCACAACAGACATTCACTGATCAGAGCAAGAGCGTCGCGAAATGTCACAAAAGGAGTGTGTTTTTGGTTGCCAGGGCAAGACAACCCTGCACAGATTACCAAAAGAGAAACAGCATTAAGAGACCAGTGGATGGAGTTTATGAGCATCAACGGAGTTGTGCAAGTGTTTGTGTTTGTTCCCCTGCATTTCGAAGATGCTTGTTTTACAAACAAGGCCCAGTTTGACGCCGGATTTGCACATTGTTCATTTCTTAAGGATAATGCAGTCCCAACGAAAAAGGGTCACGATTGTGTGTTGGAACCGCATGCGATGAGTAAAACTGCTTCAAATATCTCTGTGTTGTTAACTTAGCTATCGGCGTGTAAGCACATCAAGTAAACAACATGCGATGTTGTCATCAAACTGCACGAGTAAAACTGCTTCAAATATCTCTGTGTTGTTAACTTAGCTATCGGCGCGTAAGCACAGCAAGTAAACAACATGCAATGTTGTCATCAAACTGCACTTTCCACATGTACAGCTTAAAAAAAACAAAATGGTTAAATTTCAGCCTCTGGATCTGATTCTGGATCATAAATATACGCAGAATCTGACTGTTAGCCATGGTTTGTTTTGGTTGGTTTTGTCCTCACGGTAATGTCACAGCTTCCAAACGCTCTCAACGCAAAAGCCTACTGGCACTCGTGATTCTTTAGCTCCGCCCACACGTCACGCCTCCAGCCGGTCGTGTTTTTCCGGGAATCTTTTTCTTATGAATATAATAAAACTAAAGACTTTTTGGAGTTATGAAGGATGCAGTACTACTCTATAGGTACTCAAGATTAACAGGATATTGAGTGAAAACGAGCATTTCACCCCCCTTTAAATGATTAAAACTAATTTAGTACTATAATGTACAGGGTCCTGCAAGAAAAAGAGAAGACCGGCAAATCCGTGGCCAGAACAGCAGAATATGAACGTTTGCGCAAAGTCTCTCGCTAAGTGTAGAAAAATACACTTAACATGGCTTAATATATTAAGATGCTATTAAATTATCAAATTAAATATACAGTTCATTAATATAATGAATATGTTTAGTAGTATTTTCCTCACATACCGCAAAATGTGGTGGTAAAGATGATAAAGGCCAAACTCAATATGATTCTCTGCATTATTAAAATACATAACTAATAGGTACAGGCAAGCACGTGAGCCCAGAATAAATGCAACATGCAAAGTTTCACGTTAAGCATTTTTCCTTATAGAATAAACGGTCTACAACTCGTTTATATCACTGTACTCGTCTACTTGCCGGAGTTGATCCTTTTAAAATCACTTAATGCATTTCATAATGCACGTACATATTTTCTGGTCTGTATACATTGAGTCAACAACAAAAGACATATAGGCTAGGCCTACTGAATTGTCTTTATCATCTTAGTCTGTTATTAGTCCATATCAAAGGGATAGTTCACCCAAAAATCAAAATTAATAACTCACCCTCATGTCATTCCAAACCAGTAAGACCTCCGTTTATCTTCGGAACACGGTTTAAGATATTTTAGATTTAGTATGGTCTACTGTCAATGTCCAGAAAGATAAGAAAAACATCATCAAAGTAGTCCATGTGACATCAGAGGGTCAGTTAGAATATTTTGAAGCAACGAAAATACATTTTGGTCGAGAAATAGCAAAAACTAAGATTTTATTCAGCATTGTCTTCTCTTCCGTGTCTGTTGTGAGAGAGTTCAAAACAAAGCAGTTTGTGATCTCTGGTTCATGAACGAATCAGATCTTTTTGTACCAGTTCACCAAATCGAACTGAATCGTTTTAATCCACAAATGACTTAAGCTGTTCACTTTTTTAATGTGGCTGACACTCCCTCTGAGCTCAAACAAACCAATATCCCAGAGTAATTCATGTACTCAAACAGTACACTGACTGAAGTGATGTGAAGAGAGAGATGAACACCGAGCCGAACCAGATAATAACTCGTTCACGAATCAAGAACCGGTTGCATCGGTTTTCGGAGCACCAGTAGTTCTTTCTGACAGTTCGATTCAATAAACCAGTTGAAGAAAATGGTTCACCGGTTCTTTTTTTCTGCTCGACGTAATGACATCATTGGTGATGATTGCAAGCCTTCGGTTTACCCACGCTCATAACACTAGCACAGAATCAGTTCAGAATCAATCACCAAAAGAATCAGTTCGGTTCAGACGCTTTGTGTGTCAGTCTGCTTCACGCTGAATCACACATGCGCAGTATCATCAGCTCCTTGGATCACGAATCGGACGCGTCTGACAGAAACGGTTCTTGACTCGAGAACGAGTCAGTCTGTTGTTCGTTATCTGGCACGGCTCAGTGTTCATCTTCAGTTCTCTCTTCACAGCAGTTCAGTCAGTGTACTGTTTGAGTAAATGAATTACTCCGGGATATTGGTTTGTTTGAACTCAGAGGGAGTGTCAGCCACTTTAAAAAAGTTAACAGCTTAAGTCATTTGTGGATTAATGCGTATTGGAGACACGAACCATTTAAAACAATTCAGTTCAATTTGGTATACTGGTTCAAAAAAGATCTGCTTACATCGAATGATTAGTTTGCGAACCGGATATTACAAACTGCTTTGTTTTGAATTCTCTCACAACAGACACTGAAGAGAAGACAATAATGAATAAAGTAATAATTTTTGCTATTTGTGGACCAAAATGTATTTTCGATGCTTCAAAATATTCTAACTGACCCTCTGATGTCACATGGACTACTTTGATGATGTTTTTCTTACCTTTCTGGACATGGACAGTAGACTGTACACACAGCTTCAATGGAGGGACTGAGAGCTCTCGGACTAAATCTAAAATATCTTAAACTGTGTTCCAAAGATAAATGGAGGTCTTACCGGTTTGTAACTACGTGAGGGTGAGTTGTTAATAACATAATTATGATTTTTGGGTGAACTATCCCTTTAAGTGTTTTGTTGTGTGGGAGGACAAAGTTTGTGCATTGTGTTCATAGCCATCTGCTTGCCTTGTAGTACTTTAAATAACAACTATATGTCATATTTGGTCTTTTAATTGAACTTAATGTACCTTAATACATTATGCCATACTAAGTGTTTGTTTTTTCTACAGGAGGAAAACACTTAAAGGGGGTGTGAAATGCTCGTTTTCACTCAATATCCTGTTAATCTTGAGTACCTATAGAGTAGTACTGCATCCTTCATAACTCCAAAAAGTCTTTAGTTTTATTATATTCATTAGAGAAAGATAGTCTGTACCAATTTTTCCTGGAAAAACATGACCGGCTCGAGGCGTGACATGTGGGCGGAGCTAAAGAATCACAAGCGCCAGTAGTCTTTTGCGTTTAGAGCGTTTGGAAGCTGTGACTTTACCGTGAGGAAATCTGTTTTACTCACCGCATGCGGTTCCAACACACGATCGTGACCCTTTTTCGTTAGGACTGCATTATCCTTAAGAAATAAACAATATGCAAATCCGGCATCAAACTGGGCCTTGTTTGTAAAACAAGCATCTTCGAAATGCAGGGGAACAAACACTTGCACAACTCCGTTGATTCTCTGTAAAAATGAACTCCATCCACTGGTCCCTTAATGCTGTTTCTCTTTTGGTAATCTGTGCAGGGGTCTTGCCCTGGCACCAAAAACACACTCCTTTTGTGACATTTCGCGACGCTCTCGCTCTGATCAGTGAATGTCTGTTGTGCTCTCAGTCAATGCTCTGCTATACGGGAGCGCACGCTCTTCCGGCAGAAGTGCCCTTAGGACCCATATAAGGATATTCCGCTCCATCTAACGTCACACAGAGCCATACTCAAAAAAAACTTTCCGAAACTTGTGACAAACCGGAAGGAGTATTTTTGGAGCAGAAATACTCCTTCAAACGTACAACTTAATTTTTGAAACTTTGTCCATGGTTAGCATGGGAATCCAACTCTTTAACAGTGTAAAAAACTCAGTATGCATGAAATAGCATTTCACCCCCCCTTTAAAGAATTCTGCTGTTCTGTGGCCACTGTCCGGGCTTGTCTTTTTCTTGCAGGACCCTGTACGTTATAGTAGTAGGCCTACTAATTTAGTTTTAATCATTTAATCACCACCACAGCGTCTTGTCTCCATTGGAAATATGCACGATTTGTGTCGATTGCAAGTGTAAGTGACATTGTAATTTAGTTGCTTTTTTCTTGTCTTCGCCACCTGGCTACTGTTGTAAAATGTTGAGAGATTCAAACAAAAAATAATAAAAATATTCAACAAAATAAAAAATAAAGAATGCAAGTGATGTCACTAGCGGAAGTGCAAGTGTCTGAGAGTGCAAGTGCAAGTCTGCAGCCAGACCCTTCTCGAATGGTGACCAAAAGCAGTTCATGTTCCAAATGGTTGCTGCTGGAAAACAAACTAAACAGCCTGAGAAGACAGGGCTCATTACCCCAAAGAGTGTTTGTTTGTTTAGTTAGATTGCCATTTGTTTTATTTCAAATTAAATTGAGTAATTTAATTTGTATTGTGTGAAGTTAAGTTATAGTTTTATTAAAAAGGTGCCATATGAAATATTTCATTATTAGATGTATCTTATATTTTGAAAATTCTTCTCACCACTGATAATGGGCTTTAGACTAAATTTTGTCAGTGTTCCATTTTCATTCATTTTGAACACCTCATACATTGAGTGACAGAACACTCCTATTTGGCATGCTACATTTACATATTTGGTATTGCTTGATTCAGCACAACCTCACCTTTCCAACAAGCCATCATATGTTTCTATGATAATGCCAGGCAAAGCAAGCACAAAGTAAATGAAAACATTCTGCATAGATATTAATTTTGTGCATTTCCGCTTATTTTAGGTATGTGTTTACATGTCTCTATTTATTCCATACATCAAGATATTTACATCAAATCTTTTTTAGTAGTTGAATCAACTTCCTGACTACAAACAAGTCAAGTTTCAAAGCTCTTAGCGCTTGTGTGATTGATCTGCATTAGTTTATATGCCTTTACTCCCATACGGACAGGCTATATTTTAGTCCTTTATTGGTTTTGGGGTGTATAACAATATCAGTTAATTTAACAATCTCAGCAGTAAAATATTTTTAGCCAAGAATCCATTTCATATATGGGAGACTTTAGAGATGAGGAAAAACATTGTTGGGTTTAGTTCTACCTCCGGTAGGGGTATCTCAAAAATTCAGGGGCATTGTCACTAGCCTATATAGTGTTTGAATGCTTACCTTGCCTAATATAGATATATTATTATTATTATTATTATTATTATTATCTTTTTTTTTTTCATATGAACTGGACTGCCAGTGAGCATGCTTTTTTTTATGTTGCTTTTGTAGAATACTTAGACTTAAGCATTCTTAGCACCGTTTATTTTTCAACCTCACATAAAAATTATTAATGGACAAAAACATTTTTGCTGTAATAATAATTAATTATTAATAATTTAATATGAACCAAAGTGCGATAATATTAACATCTTACTATCATGATTAGCCCTTCCTTATTATTAGTAATAGAAAGGCAAACATTATAATACTTACTCGTTTGCCGTCAGCATTTAGCAAATACGCATTTATATAATTTAAACAAATCTTTGAAAGGCTAATGAACATTTAGGGCCCTATAATTTTTATTTGTTATTTAAAGAAGGTACACGCTGCTTATTAAACACAGGGACGCATAGCATTACACAAACATGCCAAATATTACAAATTAAAGGACTGTAATGCATAAGATTTTTTTGTAGGCTACATAAATAAATATATGCCTACATGTCATTATGGATAGTCATCAGATTTATTTGGCTATGTGCTCGCACATGAACCGCTCCGTTTCATCTCGGAGACGCATTCTGTTTTTGCACTTGCCAAATTCCGGCGTGTAAATAGCAAATCCATCAATGGAGCAAGAGCACAATCCTGTGACAGTCACAGGCGGTTAGTAGAGCACGTGAAGAAGAGACGCGATGCAAGAACACTGTTTAAAGTCTCCATTAATTTCTGCTGGTAGTAATTTAATGTGTATATATCTTGAAAGCACTGAATAGCTATAGAAATCGCGATTCTTTCGAGTCTTAGCATTTTAAATCAATTACTGTCAGAAATGTTTCAAGATCGATACATATTGTGGGATTACAAATTTATAAAATGTTAAATCTAGGTTCCAATTAGGGATGCACCGAAATGAAAATTCTTGGCCGAAACCGAAAACCGAAAAAGAGAAAACCAAGGCCGAAAACCGAAACCGAAACACCGAAAGAAATTATGCCAATTATTAGTACCATTGCATTTATTGCTATGACCGTGTACTAAGTTTACTAAAATTAAGACATTGCAATTGCATAAATTAATATTAAAGTTTCAAAGATAATTACAATTACATAACTTATTTAAAAAAAAAAACATAAGAATACATAATTATAAATTATGCAAATATTTATTAAGCACATTGCAACAATGCACAGTATAAAATAAAATTCAAACTAAAAATTTATCCCACTCATGTGTATATTTAATAATAATGTACAGGACTACTGGCCTGCAGAAAGGTTTTAAAATGAACAGTTCTCTCATAAAAACAAAGTGCATTTAGGTGAAGTGCATTTGAAATTTTTCTCTGTAGGACTAGAAAGTGCATTACTTCTCCAGTTAGCAAGACTGTTATCACTTCTGGGGATGGGGACTTCAGACAGATAACCATCTAGCTGTTGAGCTTGTCATCTGCCTGACATTTGAGAAATATTTGAGAGAGTGTATTTAAATAGGGCCAGGGCATAAATAAACATTTTTATCAAATTAAAGCAGAAATCTAGCATAAATATGGCTACAATCTGATATTATGTATGTATATATGTTTGTGTGTGTGTGTGTGTGTGTGTGTGTGTGTATATATATATATACAGTAGCCTAAGAACAAAATAGCCAACGTGTTATTATTATTTGAGGCACTTTCTTGCAGAATTCCACTGAACATATCAGACAACGAGGGTGCATGCCACTCATCTGGTGCAGAGACCAGTCTTTTTGTCTGCGCTCTGATCTGTCTCCTGCGCTTGGCGCTTCTCCGTCTCCACGCGGGCTCTCCGCATCCAGCGCGGCCTGGATCATTTCTCGTGCGCGCTGCCTTATTTCCGCATCCAAGTAATGGTTTTATAACGCGGATCAAGCACATTCGCGATGAAGTGCAGAGGATCCGAAAAGATCTCAGTGAGACGTGTGCTAACAGACTCTATAAGACTGTACTTTTCTTTGTTTTTACTTCGTGGTCCGTCTTAATCTCTTTGTTAGGAGACGTTTTAGTGCTGCGAATAAAGGAATACGAAGCACTGATCTATATTATAGATCAGTGATACGAAGAGAGAGAATGTTCTCACTGGTGTTAAGTGAATGTCGCGGGGAGCTCGTGGTCTTTGCTATGCAGGTGCACGTGCAGGTCGCGGTTTCTGTTGCGTCATCACAACATTTCGGCCGTGTTGTTTCGGTGATAAAAGTCTATCGGCCGAAAACCGAAAAGGCCATTTTCGGCCGAAAATTTTCGGTGGCCGAAATTTCGGTGCATCCCTAGTTCCAATATAATAGTAGACATTTTGAGGTAATAAAGCTGACATATCCAAGAAGATCAAATCAGGAAAATCAAGTGTCTGAGACCTTTTGTATTTGTGCTGTTTTTGCCTTTTTGCTTTTTTAAGCTCAAGGCACAGCTGTGCCCTTTGTTTCTATGATAATGTGAAGGTATGGGTGATACTATCAGGCACCTCTGTATTTAAATGACACGGTTATACTGACAAGATCAAAGATGAGAAAAAGGTCAGCATCAGGACGATCCTTGTATTCATTTTGCATGCTTTGATTAAATTTTATCCACCTCTACTGTATGTACCCCTCCCACTTGAAAAGTATAAACTCTCCAAAGTATCACTGCTGAACAGTTTCTTCCCTCAGGCAATCCATCTTATGAACAGCTGATATAACTGTGGAACACACCACACTATTTATATTTATATACACTACACTTATTTATCTAACATACATACTTAGCGTACACTTAAATTTTTTGCACATAATATACATGTACATACATAAATGCTCATTGTAATATACCTGCCATACATTGACAATTTGTATATTGTCATTCCTTACCCACCTATTTGTATTTTTTTGTATTTTTTATTCGTATTGTGTTTTTTGTTCTGTCGCCCGTTATATTGCACTGCGGAGCTTCTGTCACGAAAACAAATTCCTCGTATGTGTGAACATACCTGGCAATAAAGCTCATTCTGATTCTGATATGTGTGTATGTGTGTGTGTATATATATATATATATATATATTGTGGCGGGGTGAGGAACTACACGACAACCGATGGACAGAGAAAGTCCCCGAAGGGTGGATTTATTCAATGAATGGTGCTCTGAGTGAAGGCGGTGCTCTCCGTGGTGCTCCAAGTCCCTCGTGCTCTCTGTGTCTTGAGTGGTGGATCCCGTGCTGTGCTCTCCTGGTTGGGGCTGACGGTCACACGCTGCTCTCTGAAACAGAGGAGGCAAGGGTTAGTGTCTTCGTCGGGAGACATTCCTCACCACACTGCTTTCCTCCTCTGCCTAAGTAGGCGCCGCTTGACGAGCTGCAGGTGCGGCCGCTCAGCCCGTGACGAGCTAGTGCCGGTGATTCCACTGTGTTGCCAGGGCGACGCTGACGAGCGCTCGGGACGCATGTCACAATATATATCTATATGTATATCTACAGTATTGTTCAAAATAATAGCAGTACAATGTGACTAACCAGAATAATCAAGGTTTTTAGTATATTTTTTATTGCTACGTGGCAAACAAGTTACCAGTAGGTTCAGTAGATTGTCAGAAAACAAACAAGCCCCAGCATTCATGATATGCACACTCTTAAGGCTGTGCAATTGGGCAATTAGTTGAAAGGGGTGTGTTCAAAAAAATAGCAGTGTCTACCTTTGACTGTACAAACTCAAAACTATTTTGTACAAACATTTTTTTTTTCTGGGATTTAGCAATCCTGTGAATCACTAAACTAATATTTAGTTGTATGACCACAGTTTTTTAAAACTGCTTGACATCTGTGTGGCATGGAGTCAACCAACTTGTGGCACCTCTCAGCTGTTATTCCACTCCATGATTCTTTAACAACATTCCACAATTCATTCACATTTCTTGGTTTTGCTTCAGAAACAGCATTTTTGATATCACCCCACAAGTTCTCAATTGGATTAAGGTCTGGAGATTGGGCTGGCCACTCCATAACATTAATTTTGTTGGTTTGGAACCAAGACTTTGCCCGTTTACTAGTGTGTTTTGGGTCATTGTCTTGTTGAAACAACCATTTCAAGGGCATGTCCTCTTCAGCATAGGGCAACATGACCTCTTCAAGTATTTTAACATATGCAAACTGATCCATGATCCCTGGTATGCGATAAATAGGCCCAACACCATAGTAGGAGAAACATGCCCATATCATGATGCTTGCACCTCCATGCTTCACTGTCTTCACTGTGTACTGTGGCTTGAATTCAGAGTTTGGGGGTCGTCTCACAAACTGCCTGTGGCCCTTGGACCCAAAAAGAAAAATTTTACTCTCATCAGTCCACAAAATGTTCCTCCATTTCTCTTTAGGCCAGTTGATGTGTTCTTTGGCAAATTGTAACCTCTTCTGCACATGCCTTTTTTTTAACAGAGGGACTTTGCGGGGGATTCTTGAAAATAGATTAGCTTCACACAGACGTCTTCTAACTGTCACAGTACTTACAGGTAACTCCAGACTCTCTTTGATCATCCTGGAGGTGATCATTGGCTGAGCCTTTGCCATTCTGGTTATTCTTCTATCCATTTTGATGGTTGTCTTCCGTTTTCTTCCACGTCTCTCTGGTTTTGCTCTCCATTTTAAGGCATTGGAGATCATTTTAGCTGAACAGCCTATCATTTTTTTGCACCTCTTTATAGGTTTTCCCCTCTCTAATCAACTTTTTAATCAAAGTACGCTGTTCTTCTGAACAATGTCTTGAACGACCCATTTTCCTCAGCTTTCAAATGCATGTTCAACAAGTGTTGGCTTCATCCTTAAATAGGGGCCACCTGATTCACACCTGTTTCTTCACAAAATTGATGACCTCAGTGATTGAATGCCACACTGCTATTTTTTTGAACACACCCCTTTCAACTAATTCAACTAATTGCCCAATTGCACAGCCTTAAGAGCGTGCATATCATGAATGCTGGGTCTCATTTGTTTTCTGAGAATCTACTGAACCTACTGGTAACTTGTTTGCCACGTAGCAATAAAAAAATATACGAAAAACCTTGATTATTCTGGTTAGTCACATTGTACTGCTATTATTTTGAACAATACTGTATATCTATATCTATCCCTTATGCGTAGTTGAGGATGTTTTCGTCCACTGGGGGTAAAGTTGAGTCTTATTTTGGCTACAACTCTCTCTGTTTGAGCAAATGGAATGGGTTTTGGTGACAAATCTTATTTTGACAAATATTTTGGGAAAATGCTTTAAATTTTTTCAAAAACTCATTAACAGTTTAACTCATTAAATCACTACCCTTTTGTTATGTATGAAAACATCCATTAAATGAAACCACTGTAAAATGTATCAGATACTTTTTTTTTTCTATTTTGTTTTGCATAAATCTATTAATCAACCTCAGTCCTGATCAAAACTACCAAATGTTGAAAAAAAGTTCCAAGATTTTAACTATTTAATTACCATGTTCATAAATGATGTCACTGGTTTGGGGGAAAAAACAAACAAAAAATGACTTATTTTCAATATAAAAAGTGATTGTGGACTGGATATATATATATTTTTTACCTTTTATAACAGTCTTGGGCATGTCAAAGATTAGCAATAACATTGGCTTTGATGCATTGTTAGTTTTTGTGCAGCATTAGATTTAAATTTTTTCTGCCTCATTTGTTGTTCGTGGCTGTTTTTACTCCATTCACTTCCATTATAACGACATTTCATGCATGCATTCTTGATTGTATGTGGTTTTCCCTTTTGGGAGAGGTAGCATTTGCTATTTTTATGGTTGATCACTTGGTGGGGACAATTAAACTTGGCAATTAAAGAGTTAAAATCTTTGTTTTTTTTTAATAACATTTGGTAGTTTTGATCAGGACTGAGTTTGATTTAATAGATTTATGCAAAAAACAAACAAAAAACAATCTAATCGAAAATTGATCTGATACATTTTTACAGCAGTTTAATTTAGTGGATATTTTCATCCCGAACATAACGAAAGGGTAGTGAGTTTGAAAAACATACAAGGGAGATATATATATGGACAATATATGGACATGCGTTCATCTCCCTTGTGCGTGGTACAAAAACACTACCCTTGTATATTACCCTTGTAATATATATTAATACATTATCAGCCGCCGTATAGTAAGAGTGACGTCAAGGCAAGGTCTGGAGAAAAAAGGTCAAGATTTTAGCAAATCTAGTTCATAGATGTGACCAAAACCATAATAATTATTATTTATTTTGAGTGTGGGGAGACAACTCCCTAACTGGTTGTTTCTCTTATTAAAATCAGCTGAACAGACTTTATGCTCATAGTTATAAAGCAAGAATTGTGCCTCTGTGAATTCCTGTACAGATGCATCAGGAGTTGGAGAAACTCAGAGAGCAGCTGGTTCAAGCCGAAGTTGGACGAGACACCCTTCTTCAGAAGGTGATCTTTTTCCTTCTTTCACTGATTTATATGGTGCTACAAACACTGCCTGATGCAGAGATGTTTTCATTTGTTAAATTTAAATTGTCATCGAGTCACCCTCATGTTATTCTAAACCTTAAGTTTCCATCTTCGATTTGGAAGTAGACTATTAGGGCTGTCACTTTTGAGAAAAATCAAATTCGAACGAATATCGAATATCATGCAATGTATTCGAATATATTAGAATATCTACGTGCCCATCCACCAACCCCAATCACCCCCCCACCCCTCGCGCAATCTCCTAATGGAGATTCAATCACAAATGTATTATCAGTGAGTCATACACAGGACTATCTGGGTTATTTTTTTACTTAATGTTTGAAACTGCAGGTTATCAACTTAGAATATCAACTTATATGAAGTGCCACTATTGCCGCGTTTCCACCGAAATTACCCGGAACTTTTGTACCAGGAACTTTTTTTCCCCCAGACCTGTTGCTTTCTGCGCTTCCACCATGGTTTAAAGTACCGGGAAGATTAGGTAAATAGTCTGGTGACGTAGGTCTGTGCGTGTTTCTCAATACGAAGTACGCTGATTTTGGACGTGCATCCTCGGTAGTTCAGATTTTGCTTATTCGAATCTGGAGTGTGATGTCTGTGACGACGCAAATCTGGTAATTCCGCAAACAGCAGCGTACTTCATAACTTCAGTCAGCTCATCTTGGCTACTGCAATTTTCCTCTCTGTATATTTACAATAAAACGAAATAGGATAATCAAATACCACTGCCTCCTTTCGTTTTCATTTAAACATAATAACAGCTGCAGAAATGTACTTAGTTCAGGGATATGTGTATATATACAGCCATTACAATGAAACAAAATATTATATAAATTTGCCTTTTTTATTTTCATTTTAACATATAGATCAACTGAATACAGACCAAAGATTACCTGTTAGATTTACCCAAAACAAATTATATTTTATGTTTAACCACTAAAGAGACATGAGAGCCAGCGGCACATATCAGAAGGTCTAGCCGAGGAGAGGCTGCTCTCGGGGGATACATGAGGACTGAGCTCGCTGATCGCGTGGTACTCACCGTCACAGAGATCGGCGAAACACAATTTTAGATAGGCGCTGTCTTTATAAATAAACCACAGATTTGAGTTTTAAACAACTACATTCTCGCCTGAAATACTTTTAAAATTACATTTCATGATACAATAACAGTAATATTTTGAAAATGATCCAAATAAATGGTGGTTGAACTCAGCCAATGCTGCGTGAACGCAACCAATCAGGATGTTTAGTGCCCAAGTCCCGCCCCCGAAAGTTCCGGAACTTTGAAAAAGTACTACCTTCTCAGCAGGGACTTTTTGACGGGTATTTTTTCTACCCGGAACTTTATTTAGTTCCTGGTTCCTGCGGTGGATACGCATCGAGTACCAGGCCAAAGTCCCTAGTTCCTGGGTAAATTTCCTGTGGTGGAAACGGGGCATATGTATATGCCACAACATTAGGCTAAATGAAAAATAAAAAAAACGATTCAGGACATGCACAAACAATAACGTGACAACTTAAACAGCAGCAGGAGTAAGGCATATAGCCTAGCCTTATTTATTTCTTAATATTGTTTGCAAAAAACACCAGTCTATCAACTTGATCTGGATTAAGTGCGGCTCTCTTTTTATTTACAATGTTCCCCGCGGTGGAGAAGACACGTTCGGAGTGCACAGACGTGCCTGGCTACTAGCTATTATTCACTTTATTTGGTCATGGGCCTACGCTACAATACGTCTAGAGTGCCCTCTACTGGATAAGATGGCAAATAATAAAATAAAAAACAAACGGTCTAATCATAGACTGTAAAAAATGTGCTACACATGGCATTTTAAAAAACAGGTATTTTATTTATAGTTCGATTATGGATATTTCACATCATGTTCAAAATGCATATTCGCATATAAAATAAAAAGTGACAGCCCTATAGACTGTTTATAAAATATGCTTTTGCATCCCTAATGTGCTTTTTTAAAGATATTTTTATGCCTTTTTGATGTTTGACCTTCTTCATTATTAATCTTAGGATGTGGAATGAATGGTCTCATGGGGAATAATTGTATGAAAGAGCAAAGTGGACCGCAAACCCGCAAATTGTTTTACTTTGATTAAAGAAATGTATGTAGGTTTGAGACAACATGAGTGGTGAGGAGATGGTGGACAGATTCTTCATTTTTTAATGTTTGGGTCTCTGCTGTTGGCCTGCAGATGGATGACATGCGTTCACAGCTTCTGAGGTTGGAGAAGGAGCGTTTAGATTTGCAAAGAGAGTTGTCATTACTCCTTTCTCAGCAGAGAAGTGCAAGGAGACAGCAGGAGGGAGGAGTCACAGGCCTTGACAGCGGTAACATATGTTGAGTCTTGTTCAAGTGTTTTGTGAATTGTATATTGTTTAACAACTTCTTGTATGTGTGTTTCCCCCAGGAAGAACAGAACTGGAGCGAGAGATTGAAGACCTGCGGGTGCAGTTGGGTAGAATCAGTGTTTCTAGTGAAGTGGCAGAACTGAAAAAAAGCATAGAACAAAAAGAGAGAGATAAAACTCAGCTCGCTTTCCGGGTCGAGGTTTGTGTGTTTGATATTGTTTTGTTCAAGTGCTCAACAGGTTCGATTTCATCTCTAGTAAGCTTTTATTTTTCAAAATGGTTTCAATAAAGTGCAGTAAGAGAGGAGGCATACAGGAGCTGTGTTTGTGTCGCAGAGCACAGATCGCTCCATTCAGACACTACAGAGGAACTAAAGTTACAGCCCCAGGCCTCCAGTCCTCTGCACATATACACACACACACGCGCACACATAATATATATATATATTAGTGGTGGGCATAGATTAATTTTTAAAATCTAGATTAATCTTTCTATGATCTTGAAATTAATCTAGACTAATCTAGATTAAAATGGCTCATTCGATTTGCCGTAGCTGGGGTCAGCGGGGCCCTGGTGAAGGTTGTACCAGTGGGCCCTGTTTGAAATTGTTTAATTAGTATGTTTGTTCATTTATTTGTGCTATTTACACGATGTTTAAGTTTTTTTCAAGTTTGTAGGTGTCAAGGTACAGAAACCAAATAATTAAATGTAAAATAGCACTGGATAGTCTTCAGTGTAAAAATTAAATATACAATCAAACCTATATCAAACCTATATTTTGACATATGTTGTATGCATTTGTCGGCACAAGAGCAAAAAGAAGCAGATTCGGTGTTCAAGTGTTTTGAGACGCCTTCTCAGCATTAGCCCTGAACACCAGAACACCGCGAGTACTGAATTGGGCTCTTTCACATCTTTTTGTTTCTTCAAACTGCGATTTGTAGTTGTTCGTTCAGGTGCAGGAGGGACTTCGAGGAGAACTTTGCTGAAATTTCAGCAAAGGATTTTTTATAAAGTTATCCAAAGGATAACCTTTGACTGTACAAACTCAAAACTATTTTGTACAAACATTTTTTTTTCTGGGATTTAGCAATCCTGTGAATCACTAAACTAATATTTAGTTGTATGACCACAGTTTTTTAAAACTGCTTGACATCTGTGTGGCATGGAGTCAACCAACTTGTGGCACCTCTCAGCTGTTATTCCACTCCATGATTCTTTAACAACATTCCACAATTCATTCACATTTCTTGGTTTTGCTTCAGAAACAGCATTTTTGATATCACCCCACAAGTTCTCAATTGGATTAAGGTCTGGAGATTGGGCTGGCCACTCCATAACATTAATTTTGTTGGTTTGGAACCAAGACTTTGCCCGTTTACTAGTGTGTTTTGGGTCATTGTCTTGTTGAAACAACCATTTCAAGGGCATGTCCTCTTCAGCATAGGGCAACATGACCTCTTCAAGTATTTTAACATATGCAAACTGATCCATGATCCCTGGTATGCGATAAATAGGCCCAACACCATAGTAGGAGAAACATGCCCATATCATGATGCTTGCACCTCCATGCTTCACTGTCTTCACTGTGTACTGTGGCTTGAATTCAGAGTTTGGGGGTCGTCTCACAAACTGCCTGTGGCCCTTGGACCCAAAAAGAACAATTTTACTCTCATCAGTCGACAAAATGTTCCTCCATTTCTCTTTAGGCCAGTTGATGTGTTCTTTGGCAAATTGTAACCTCTTCTGCACATGCCTTTTTTTTAACAGAGGGACTTTGCGGGGGATTCTTGAAAATAGATTAGCTTCACACAGACATCTTCTAACTGTCACAGTACTTACAGGTAACTCCAGACTGTCTTTGATCATCCTGGAGGTGATCATTGGCTGAGCCTTTGCCATTCTGGTTATTCTTCTATCCATTTTGATGGTTGTCTTCCGTTTTCTTCCACGTCTCTCTGGTTTTGCTCTCCATTTTAATGCATTGGAGATCATTTTAGCTGAACAGCCTATCATTTTTTGCACCTCTTTATAGGTTTTCCCCTCTCTAATCAACTTTTTAATCAAAGTACGCTGTTCTTCTGAACAATGTCTTGAACGACCCATTTTCCTCAGCTTTCAAATGCATGTTCAACAAGTGTTGGCTTCATCCTTAAATAGGGGCCACCTGATTCACACCTGTTTCTTCACAAAATTGATGACCTCAGTGATTGAATGCCACACTGCTATTTTTTTGAACACACTCCTTTCAACTAATTCAACTAATTGCCCAGTTGCACAGCCTTAAGAGCGTGCATATCATGAATGCTGGGTCTCATTTGTTTTCTGACAATCTACTGAACCTACTGGTAACTTGTTTGCCACGTAGCAATAAAAAAAATACGAAAAACCTTGATTATTCTGGTTAGTCACATTGTACTGCTATTATTTTGAACAATACTGTATATATATATATATATATATATATATATATATATATATATATATATATATATATATATATATATATATATATATATATATTTTGATCAAACATTGTTGCAGTGACAGTTATTTTGTAATTTATGTCCGGAGTGCAAAATATTAAATCTGTATTATGCCACATTTTGAATATAAATTTACCACTCATTCATATTTAGTCACGTCAACAGACTCACTGAATAGCGTCAATAAGGATTTATAGACCAAAGATGCATATCTGCATAAAAAATCCATGTATGATTCATTTCTAATACTATTGTAAAGAAATTACAGATTACTATCTATAGGGCATGAGCACAGAAAGATTTTAGCATGCACAGGACAGAGTTTGAGTGAGAGGAGAGACACGTTTTAAGTGTATTCAGATGAGAGCAGCGTATATCTGAGCATGTGCGTCCGGTTTTGTGCAAGAGCAAAGGAAATACGTGTGCGAGCGGAGAGATTTGTATTCATGCATTGTATTAATGTGCCTTCACGCTTCAATAATGCGCTCTCGACATTTGTAAGTAAAATAACGGCATATATTTTCATACTTTATAAGGTTCTTTGATAAGGTTACAATACGCAGGTCTACGTAGCAATGTAACTTGTGTAATGTCCCCGGTCTGAAAAAATCGGACCCACGTATCACTAGTGTGTGTGTGTATATATATTAGTGGTGGGCATAGATTAATTTTTTTAATCTAGATTAATCTCACTGTGATCTTGAAATTAATCTAGATTAATCTATATTAAGATGGCTCATTCGAATTCTGCCGAAGGCATTCAGAATATGTGTGTTACCCAAATAAAATTGACAAACAGTAAGTCTTTGAGAAGGGGTTTATCAAGCTAGGTAGTGCATTAGAAAAGAAGCTCATCTCCTGTTTCCAAAATGCATCACAAACTGCTTAAAAAAGGCGGTAAACTAATTCCACATTGCACAAGGTGCAAACAACCTTACGCCTGTAACTGAAAGTTTTTGCGAGCATTTTTTCCATATTTTGACATATTTTGTATGTATTTGTCGGCACAAGAGCAAAAATAAGCAGATTCGGTGTTCAAGTGTTTTGAGACGCCTTTCTCTTTGCAGAAGAGAGCTCTGTTCAGTGTCGCTGTCCGTGATACGCGGCTCTCTCTTTCTCCGCTCCGAACACAGCGCGTGCCGCGAGTAACCAGCTACTCTGTTCAGCTTTTCCGCGTCTTGTTTTTGGATGCTTTAATGTTTAAATCGACAAGAAATATATATATATATAGTAGTTAGCTAGTTAATTATAATAATAATAATAAATTATTTCATCTCTCTAGGCTCTGTCTGCAGATCTGGAGCGACGTGAACAGCAGCAGTTGAAGATGTTGGCCCAACTGAAGGAGATCCAGTCTCGTTCAGAGGAAAATGTGTCAGAATGTGGCCGTCTGGAGGCTCAGCTGATTGAGAGTGAAAGAAGGAGAGAGGAGCTGCGCTCTAAAGCTCATGAAGCAGTCCGACAGTGGAAGACTAAGTGCAAGAAACTGGAGCGAGAATTTCAGGAACTAAAGGATAACAGCAGAAACAACACTGATAAAGATAAACGGGTAAGACTTAACAACGTGTGTGTTGGGATCCAAAATTGGCTTTTTTCCATACTTTCCATAGTTATTTTTCCTAACTGACACTCGTTAACCGATTATTGACCATTAACCAACAAGATTATTTTAAATTAGAATTGGATTAAATTAGAAAGGGTAAGTGTCTATGACCAGTTAAAAATACTTACATTTGTTTCCTGGGGATTCATTTTACATGTGCAAAAAGGGAACAAACAACAGAGTGTAAGGATTCATATCATTCATATCACATCACGCATCTGCAGCGCTTCTGCGAGCAGAGAAAAACATATGAAAGCTAGGCTATATGTAGCGAATAAATAGGCCTATACAGAAAATATATACGAAAATTAATGAAAAATGCAGCGTTTTGCTTCATTTATGTGCTTTGCGAAAGGAAACAGATGGCAGGAAGCAGCATCCTATTTTTTTTAGGCTTATTTTACACACAAAGATTTTTTTTATTGTGAATGTATACAAATAAAGGCAAACCATTTACAATTCTGATTATCTTAATGACTAAAAGAAGAAGTTGCTTTCACTTTTAGAAGAAAAAAAAACTCAAGTGATTGAGTGCTGGTGCTGCATTCGCAAATAAAGTTAAGCTTTGCTACTTTGACAATGGACCCTGTTCATTATCATAATAAAATAAAGTCAGTCAAACATATGGAAAAAAAAAACCCACACTGCTCAGTTTAAATATATAATAAAATCTGTGCTGTTAAGTGTTCGTACCGCCATGATGTTATGTGAAATATTGAGTTTTACATGGATATTGGAATGCGAGTGAAGTAGGATATAATAAATAATAATTTGGCATTCAAATACATTACAAACACGGAAACATTAGAATGAGAGACTCAACGTTGGTTTCAGTTTCATTTTAGACTAAATGAATTTGTTTTGGCTTGGTTTTTATATTTTTAATTCTTGTTTTTTTTCTAAATACTGTTAATTGAGGGGATTTCTTGTGGATTGAGGGGAACTAAAATAGTCTAGCTATATTTACAGTGTTTATTATAATGTTTGTAAACATTTTGCATCAGCAATGGGCCTATTTCTGAATTAAATAAAAAAGCAACTTATACACAACTTTTTTTTTTTTTCTATCTCTATAAAAAACAAAAATAGTTTATACTATAAATGTGAGCCGGTTGAAAATCGATTCAAATATGCGACGATTCAAATGGGTTGAGATGCTAAACGAATTGCTGTTCATTTAGGGGTAGGAGTTTGTATGAATGCATGTCTGAAGGGAACTTACTGTCTTTAGAAAAGTTTAGATGGTATTTTTTTATTTTAATCTTGCCTCTAATGCATATTAAAGTTCATAAGTGCAGTGCTGTTTCGTTTACAGCAGAAACCAAGGAAACGCTTGGAGCGCCACCTGCTGACAGAGAGTGAATCTGAGTCTCAATCAGCTTGTCTGCTGTTTCATGCAGATATTTTTCTGTATAGTTTCACAAAACTGAGGTCAAACCATTCTGTTTTTGCTTCAAAATTTTAATCAAAATTATAAACTGCTCATGTTGCATGTATGCATCATCTTTGGATCATGATTAAAATGCAGTGGTTGTCTCTAATTTTAAATGGAAAGAGCACAGACAAAGCCTTATTTTGTTTATATGAAGATATTATTTCATTTGTGTTATTTATTTTATTTAGAGCTTGTTTTAAAATTTCAGTTTAATTTTCTTATTCACATTTACATTCTGTTTAAATTCAGTCATTTAGCAGATGCTTTTATCCAAAGTGACTTAGAAATGAAGACAACATAAGCAATCAAATCCATCACAAGAGCAATAATATGCAAGTGCTGTATTAGTGTATTATTATAGTGTTATATTTCAATTTCACAAAGAAATGTACAGCATTTTGTCCAACCAATAATAAAAGGACACATTTAATTCATATTTTTTTTTTAAATATAATTGTAAAAAAAAAAAAAAAAGTAATTAATCAAGTAATTAAAAGCCCAACTCGAAGTCTATTCAGATCCCTTATTCATGAACCCTGTGACCTTTTTTGGTTTAAGTCAATGGGCAGGGATGCAGATGTGCGCATGCTTGACTGAAAAAAAATGTGCTGTGTAAATTAGTTAAGACCATTACCTTGGTGACTGAGTTGGCTGACAGCTGTTAATGCACAATCACTATTTTAGATTGACTAACCTTAATACTGTATAAAATGTATATTGGCATTGAAAGCATTTAATAATTTATTTAATAACCACATTTATATATTCTATTATCATACTTTATTTTGTTAAAAAAACAATAAATAAATTGCAATAAGACCATTATTATTTTATTGTTTATCATCTATATAATGGGTCACACTATATGCAGTGTGAACACCAAACAAAAATTCCAGGTGCTGTCATGAGATTCAGACTAAAAAACGTATGTGCATCACGGTCATTGGGTTTTTCAGCTGTTTTTTCATCCGCCGTGTTTTTTTTTTTTTTCATAGAATTTCTAAAAACATTTCTAGAACACCTATACACAATAACCCAAATAATTTTAGCTATTGTTCATATCTGTGGTACAAACCGCATTGGACACTGACATTAGACACCAACCATAAACACAAAAATGCAAGGAATAGTAAAAGTAATGCATTGCTTTTCAAACACAGCTTATTAGAAATTTTAAAATGTGGTTTAAAACAGTTGTCAAAACATATACAATTTGACAAGCACATCTGTAAATCTGTATTAGTTAAAATTTTTACATGATTTTATTGGCATTATATCTTGTTTTTTATGTGCGTTTAATCTGTTCTGTACTTCAGAGCAAAGAGAGAGAAGGCATTCTTAGCCAGCAGCTAGAGGGTGCACGCAAACAGCTGGCTGATGCTCTTGGACATCTTGCCCAGCGTGAAGAGGATGTACGCCGCTGTAATGTGGATCTTACTGAGACTCGTTCACAACTTGTCACTTTAGAAATAGAGCTCCAAGAGGCTCGGGAAACCTTAAGAGGCCTGGAAGAGGAGGCACAGAAGCAGATCTCCTTACAAGTCCGTATGAGAGAGGAGAACATCAGGCTGCAGAAGCGTGTGGAACTTCAGGAGCATTGTAAAGAGGAGGAGCAGAGATCTCTGTTGGATCTGCAGGGCTCAGTCAAGAACCTGAGTGCTGCAAGAGCTGACCTAGCTGCCAGACTGGCTGAGGTGGAAAGCTCCAAGAAGGATCTAGAAAAACAGCTTGCTATGGCTCAGGAAGAGAGCTCCTCTTTTGGACGACAGCTGGAACTGGAGAGGCAGGTGCATCAGAAGGAGCTAAGCCACCTCCGAATGACCCAGCAAGAAGGAAAAGCCCAACAGGACAGGGATGTACACGACATGCTGAGATTATATCAGCGAGAGCGAGAAGAACTGGAGGCTCTCGTCAGAGACCTTAAGGTTTGAATATTAATCACAGAATGTCTATACATGATTAGAGGATTAGTTTACCCTAAATTAAGATTCTGTCATAAGATTCTGCCTTACTCATGTCCTTTCAAATGTGTAAGTTGTTATTTTTTTCTGTGCAGGACATTAATTGTTGCCTGCCTGCCCAGGACAAATACAAACAAATGTTTTTATTTTTATTTTTTTTTATGTTTTAATGGAAAAAAGTCATCATACGAGTTTGGAATAACATGCAAATTAATATACTTTTATTTTGGTGAACTATTTTATACATTTCTCTTATTTCCACATAAATTGCCACATGTACATTCTCCATTCTAGGTTAACAACAGACCCAACAGGCAGGTGCTGTCTATAGCTTAAACAGAGCAATTTCTAGATGCTCTGCTTTATGCAAGGAGTTGCATTTTGGCTGAAGCTTGCTTTAGGCTTGGATATTTAAACCTGTCGTGTTGTTTGCCCAATATTACCACTATTTGGTAATATTAACAGGTTTTAACCAGAGAGCAAGATTATGCCCATATCTATAATTATTTCTAAGAAGAAATGAAGAAAAAAGTGTGATAATGTTTCTTTGCTTGTGTAGTCTGAGGCAGTGGGCGATGGTGAACTGAGGAGTGCTCTGCAGCTGAAGCTTGACAAAATGAAGACAGAATGTGACAAACTAACGGAGCAGCTGAGCACCAGCAAGGAAAATCATGCTAAGCTCCTCCACAAATACCACGCCCTCAAAAAAGAGCTGGATGTGAAGGTAAAGGTTAAGGAGAACACACAGTACATATGAACAAAAACAACAAAAAAAGCCATGTGTTTACACTGAACACCTGGCCAAAAAAGAAAAAAAAAAGCCAGGTGCTTAACACATAAGGCAAAAGGCAAGACATGGAGCATGAATATCCGAACCCTGACACGGAACTGGAACTAAACTAGACAGAAATGCTGGGATCTGAAAACCACATTCTTTACTTAAATTTCTTTAAATACTAGTACCTAAATTGTAGGGGTGTAAGAAAATATCGATACACATGAGTATCGCAATATTTTGTTGGCAATACTGTATCAATTCTCAAAAACAGAATATCAATATTTAATTTTGTCTTTTTTTTAATCAAACAAGATTCATGGCAGTTATTTTGTTTTGTTTATATCCCGACCGCTCGATAGCAGTCTTTATCTCGGAACTTAAACGGTGACGAAATAGTAGCATTAAGGCACGCCACTAAAGTTAGCGTTAATATAGTTCACTGCTTAATGGAGGAAGAAAGAATTGTTCCAGTTCCCATTTCGGTGTACAGATCTGAAGTGTGGCGTACAATGAAATGGGAACAATGAACTTCAAAATGAACGTGACTTAGTAAAAAAAAAGAAATCAATGAAAAATTCAATGGAAAATTATTTCATAGAAAGGATATCCTTTATTCAAGCCTCAAAAACAAACTTATTACTGAAACACAATACACAATCAAATACCTTTTGATCTTTTATTTGACAAAATCACAAATATCTAACCTTTCATTGGAGAATAAGAATTTAAATTTGGGGGGAGATATTATGAAATAAATGTTTTTTCTCAAATACGTGTTGGACGCAATTACTGGTACCCCTAAAAATTCTTATGAGTAAAGTATATCTAAAATGTATATATGAGCACTCCAGTGTGATTATCAACATGAAATTATCCAGACATGGCTTCCTCTTACACATAAATAGAAATAGGAAGGAAGGCAAAGGCCAAAATCCAAATTAATCACCCATCACAATAAGAAAAATATTATATTATATTATATTATATACTGTAAAAGAGCCTCTCAAAATATAAAGTGGCTTTAAGAACAGCATTAGAGCAGTAGAAAATTCCCATTTCCACCATTAGGGATAGATAGTAATAGGTCAAATTGATTAACAATGATAATATTCTTGATAATATTTGATAATATTTACAAAGGGTAAAAACAATTCTAACCACTTGTGTATAATTATTAGCCTACAACAATGAAAGAGGGTAGATCAATCTGGTTACATGTAAGTTTGTTTCTCTTACTAGTTGGAAATGTTGTGCATGCACACACATCTCAGTGTCTCAGATGTTGTCTTAATGTCTCCTTGTAGGGGAAGCTAGCAGAGAGGGAGGAGGAGAGGAGGCAGAGTGCAGAATACTCTATGGAGGAGCTGCACGAGAAGGTCACAGGCCTCCAGACGGAGCAGGACTCCATCCTCCATGCCATAGGGACTCAGATTGACTCAGCCTGCCAGTTCTTGTCAAAAGACTCAGCCGTCAAGCTTGAAGTACCCCCACACATTACACTATCCTACACTACAACAAACATATGCTGCAAAATATTAAAAGCTGCATCCATATTTGTATAATCAGTGTTTCCCACTTTCCCACTTAAACTCTACGTGTGGAGGTCCTTCCCTTGGGGTAAATATGTATGTATATACAGGACTCGAATTGAGGTGGTTAAAAAACAGAGCAATTGGAAAGAGCGATCTAAATTATAGCTCTATAAATGAAGTATACAGACATTATTAGAGCCACAGAAAGACAAATGTTTCAACATAACAATATTTTAGCTAAATATTGACCAAAATTCCTCCATTTCAGGCACCAGAAGGAAAAAAATATATTTTAAATAATATTTACTCTAAGTTACGGAAGTTCTAAGCGGCCATGCATTATAATATTTTTTCTTCTTGTTTTCTCGTTATAACGACTTAATTTTCTCGTTTTATCGACATAACGAAGTTCGTTTTCTCGTTATAACGACTTCATTTTCTCATTTTCTCTACATAACGAAGTTCGTTTTCTCGACATAACGAAGTTCGTTTTCTTGACATAAGAAGTTACAAAACTGCGCCAGCAGGTGGCACTATAGACCTGAATATAACTGATGGGGCGTTGTACACTATCCACTTTACTGTACGCGGACCTTCCTCATGATCGCTATAATTTGTGCAGTCTTCATTACTGACATTTAATTAATTCATGAATGTTAAATGCTTGAATCAATATGAATATTTTGTGTATTAAGTTCCTGCTAGATGCATGAGTTTCACCAACGCATTCTGTGTCATAAAATAACTGCTTATCAAAACCAAGGTTGACGTCACTGTATTCTGTTTATCTACAGTAGGAAGGGATTTAATGATGTAGGCTGATGTGCTTCTTTTCCTTATTACTAATCTTTATTGTTAACCATATTGATGAGAAATGTGATGTTGCTATATGTAAAATCCATAGGCTAATTTAATTCAGTTTTGTTCTATAATGTTGTAATCGTTTTTTTCTACACACACACACACACACTACACGTAGTCCTACACATGGACGCTCTTTTCAAACAGAAGCTTGTAACACACATGATATCTGCCACATCATATAATGAGTACTACAAATTACAAATTATATATAATTTTATTTCAAATAAAGGGAAAATGAAAAGTGAGTTTAATCCAAGCAGCTCTAATTTCGCGGTGTTGCCATTTAAACATGTTAATTACAAAAAAAAAAAAAAAACTTTCATTGTACTGTCTCTGGAAAAATCAACAGTGATTGATCAGCCTTTATTTATATACAGTATTGTAGACATTATTACCTAGGCGCAGAGCCATATATAACTCTCTCTATATGGCTCTGCCTAGGCAGGGTAAATTTGCTGGAATATAGGCTACAGTAAGAGCGTCTGCATGGTTGTCCATCAGATGCCTGTCAAAGTTGAGTTCGTTACTATAGCAACAGTAAAACTGTCATGTCGTTATAACGAGAAAACAAACTTTCGTTATGTCGAGATAACGAGAAAAATAAGTCGTTATAAAGAGAAAACAAAAAGGAAAAAAAATTATAATGCATGGCCGCTTAGAACTTCCGTACTAAGTAATTTTTCATTAAATAAAAACCTTGTTAAAAATTACAAAATTTTGCAATCATTGTTAAATTAGACAATTCATTATGTACAGTAACAATGATTCAGGACGACAATAATGTAATTTAATGGAAAACTATGTGAATGGTACTCTGAGGCGCGGCAGGATTTTCTGTCTGAAGTTTCTCGCACTATTCAACATGCAGCATCACGTGTCTAAACAAACATCACATGCTGTCAGTGATTTTAACCACTAGAGGCCAGTCTCACACTGTGTACTGAAAACAGTGCCTTCTCAGACGCTACAGCAATGGACGCAACCCAGAAAACTATCAGCCGATATTTGCAGATAACAAATTGTTCCAGCAATCAACTGTCGGTGCCGATTAATCAGCAAAACAATAAATCGGTCGACCTCTAATTGTGCTGTACTGTATATAGGGCTTATTTTGTTTCTGTTTTGTTTTTTTGCCCTCATAAGTCACTTACAAGGTTTGTACTGTAAACACTGCCATAGTTGGGGTTTGCGGGGCCCCGGTTCAGGTTGTACCAGTGGGCCCTGTTTGAAAGTGTTTCATTTGTATGTTCGTTCTGTTTATTTGTTCATCAACATGCCCCGCAACGCAGCGCCCAAGCCCTATTAGGCGCGGTCACCTTAAGAAGACCATGAATGCATCCAATATAATAAACAGACAAATTCGGTGTTCAAGTGTTTTGAGACGCCTCTCTCTGCACCAAGCACAGCGCGCGAGTAACCAGCTACTCAGTTCAGCTTTTCCTCGTCTTCCGTTTGAATGCTTTAAAGTCTTTTGAATGGTTACATTTGCATATGGCAAGGCTTAATAACACGTGAAAAATGATACGCTTTCATGACGACACGCAGCAGCGTTCTGTCAACTCTTCCTGAGCGTCTTTTTAGACTGGCCTCAGCCAGACAGTTGAGATCGACTATTAAAGGTGGGATATTTTTTTCTATTGAAAGAGCGATCTTATCTCACTATCAGCAGTTATTTTATCTATGTTCGTAACATTTCTTACATATTATTGCTCGGTGTAAGAGATCAATAAAGATTAAAGGTAAACAGTACCAGTACGAGTGATTGCGTGTGTGAATTAGTCATACTGTCTCTATATTATTGTGAAGCTGGGGGTTGTATATAGCCTTGTTCTTTCAAAAGTAGAAAAATATGCTATAATAAGTTTTGAGATTCTAACATACTTTAGTGATAAATCACAGGACAGCACTGACAACTGTGTTCCTCTGTGCATGCGATCTTCACAGCTATTTCGTGCCACAATGCAGCTACGCGAACATGGTAGCTCGATATAATAATACACCTCCTATCGTCTAATCGCTTGAACGTCCAAACCATTAAACCAATACAACTGACAAAGTTTAGTGAAGACTCAAGGCTCACTGCTCGCAAGCCATCACTGTGTTGAACCGGCGTTCACCTCCGTGTTTTGCTTTTATGCCACTGACTGGCAGAATCATGTGGCTGCACATGCTTTTAAGGGGGAAGTGTTAACAGGAAATAACCAAAATAACCAACATTTCGGTTTCGATTACTTTTCGATTAATCGTCCAGCCCTAGCTGAATGTGTAACTGGGAGGGACTGAGAGACAATAGTAGAGATGACTATATATTTTGCTGAATTCAGGCAGATAAATCTTTTATGCTATAAGAAAACATGCGCATAAACTATTATAGAAATATAAAGTCCGTAAGTATTTGGGCACTGACTGAGTTTTTGTGCTTTTGCTTTTATACACCACTACAATGGATTTTAAATAAAACAATCAAGATGTAATTTAAAAATATTACATTTACCATTTAGGAGTTAGCCATTTTAATCAAAGTACCGTACCCGCATTTTCAGGGTCTCAATACGTAGTATTTAGACAGTTGACTAGAAGACGTTAATTGACCAGGTTCAGTCCATTCCCTCATTACTTCAAGACAAATTAAGCAGATAAAAGGTCTGAAGTTGAGGTATCATAAATTGGCATTTGGAAGCTTTCTGACTGGTGCTGCAATATAAAGTTCAAGGAGATAGGTGTGGTCAGATCAACGATTGGCTACAAGAAGAAAGCAAGCACTGGTGAGCTCAATAACATCAATAAAGCAAGATTAGACTTTGCCTGAAACCTTCTAAAAACCTCTCATGTTCTGGATTAAGATTATTTGGACTGATGAAACCAAGATTAACTGATGGGAAGAGAAAAGTATGGTAAAAGACAGGAACAGCTTATAATCCAAAGCACACCACATTATGTGTCAAACCTGGTGGCCGATGGAAACGGGCTAACTAGTGTTTAATTGTTAATGTTACTGCTAACAGAATTAGCAGGAATAATTCTGAGGTCTTTAAAGCTATACTCTCTTCAAAAACGGTAAAACCCAACCGTTGAACTTTAGAAGAGTTGGAAAATGAACCTATTAAAAAAATAAAAATAAGTTACTGAAGACAAAAAGACCCACAAACAAGCAGCAACTAAAGGTGGCTGCAGTAAAGACCTGGCAAAGCATCTCCAGGGAGGAAACTCAGAATTTGGAAATGTCCATGGGCTCCAGACTGTCTTTCAGTGACTGCAAAGGATTTTCATCCAAGTATTAAAATTGTGCTTATATTTACAGTTATGTTACTTTTTCCAAATACTATTGAGCCCCTTCAAATGGAGGTACTTTACTTAAAATGGCTTTAACTAAATGATAAATGTCACATTTTGATCAATTTCAAATCCATTGTAGTGGTGTATAAGGGCAAAAGCACAAAAACTCAGTGTCTGAATACTTCTGGACCTGACTTTATTTACTGAATAAATTCCTGGTTGCGCTGCGCATCACAAAAAGTCATGTGACTGGGTGATGGTACAGCATAACTGGACTAATCAGCAGACTGACCTCAGTGCGTGGCATCTGAAATGCTTGAGCCAAAGTCTGTTGTCAAAGTGGTTAGGTATAATTACATACCAGAACAGAGCTTTTTTCCCAAACAGCAGATATGTGCCTCTGAAATTAAGGTAACATGACCACGTTTGTAATTTATGTAATGTTATTCATTATACATGTATACAAAGATTGTACCCACAGTGGTTTCTCGTACGGCAGCAAATTACCTTTTTTCTTAGTGATATTTAGCACCAGTTTATTGGAGTTACAGTTTTGTTCTCTCATCTCCTCACACTCAGTTGGTTAAAAACTAGGACTCGACAAGGTGGACTTAACACTGCCTTGCTACATAGAAAAATTTTGTAGTAAAGAAGAATTCTGATAGTGCCAAGTGTTCCTCTCAAATGAACAGAAGTCTTCTAATCTCCAAACTGTGAAGTCACTCCCTGCTTTTTGCAGGTTGTCTATACTTGTTTCTCTGGGCTTTTAAAGTAAATTTGGTAGCACTTTATTTTACAGTCCTGTTCCTCATGTACATACTATGTACTTATTATAGTAATAACAATAACTATGTAATAACTAGGTACTAACCCTGAACCTACCCCTAAACCTAACCCTACCCCATGTAGTTACCTCGTGGTACCAGAACCTTCTTAGATAAATACATTGTAAATACACTATAAGTACATGTTAGTACACGTACTGTAAAATAAAGTGCAACCGTAAATTTTCTTTTCTCTCAGCTCAAGCTGTCAACATGCATGTTATATTCCAGTCTTTAATGTTCTTCTGCATACTTCACACCTTGTTATCTGCTACTGGCAGCCCCCTTTGATTTAAGAAAAAAAGTGACAAAATGGTCTTCCTCCCCATCATGCATTTGTGTCAGCAGTCTAAACCGGCATGGCGGTGTTTAAATATTGTTGTCTGTGACGCACTGTCAGGTGTGCACAATCCAGACAGACCCTCCTCATGTGATCACTTTTTCTCGAGGTGTACAACATAGCTCTAAATGAGACATTTGTAAATTTTTGTTTTGCAAAGTGATTCATCTGTGTGGAGGGGGTTCTGAGATTTACTTTCTTCCAGTAGGCTGTCTTGAAAAAATAAATAAAGAAAAAAAAAATAGATCAGAGGAAGTTCCTCCTGAAAGATTCAGAATATTTTTCCTTCTTAACCCCTGCAGAAAGGTTATTACATCTTACACAGTGTCATTATACAAGAGTTTTATATATATATATATATATATATATATATATATATATATATATATATATATATATATATATATATATATATATATATATATATATATGCATAATTTGTATTGCAAAACAGCTTTAATCCTTGTGTGTTTTCGATGTTGTAGGCCATTACCCTGACTCCAAGACTGCAGAAAGATTCCCATCGCTGGCTTGCTGAAGTTAAGGTATATTGTTGAGCTCAGCTCTTAATAATCAGTTCTCTGGCTGATATCATGCATCTTAACAGCTGTTGTTCTTTACTGTCTCTGACTGATGGAAACATTCTCCAGCTCTCAGGAACTTAATGTCATGTTTTATCAGGTTTTATTTCCAAAATGTGAATGTTAACACTAGACACTAGACGGTATTCTGTAATGCGATTTGTCAAGTCAAGTCACCTTTATTTATATAGCGCTTTAAACAAAATACATTGCGTCAAATCAACTGAACAACATTTATTAGGAAAACAGTGTGTCAATAATGCAGAATGATAGTTAAAGGCAGTTCATCATTGAATACAGTGATGTCATCTCTGTTCAGTTAAATAGTGTCTGTGCATTTATTTGCAATCAAGTTAACGATATCGCTGTAGATGAAATGACCCCAACTAAGCAAGCCAGAGGCGACAGCGGCAAGGAACCGAAACTCCATCGGTGACAGAATGAAGAAAATCCTTGGGAGAAACCAGGCTCAGTTTGGGGTCCAGTTCTCCTCTGACCAGACGAAACCAGTAGTTAAATTCCAGACTGCAGCAAAGTCAGATTGTGCAGAAGAATCATCTGTTTCCTGTGGTCTTGTCCTGGTGGTTCTCTGAGACAGGGTCTTTACCGGGGATCTGTATCTGGGGCTCTAGTTGTCCTGGTCTCTGCTGTCTTTCAGGGCAGTAGAGGTCCTTTCTAGGTGCTGATCCACCATCTGGTCTGGATACGTACTGGATCCGGGTGACTGCAGTGACCCTCTGATCTATTCACCTCATTTTCCATGGCAACAACGGTGCCGCCATTGCGCTCGTTTTGTCATCTTACTTCCGGCTGAGGGACCGGACGTAACGTACCTAAGCTAATGGCTAGATAACAGAACGCAAATGCTCAGTTAGGAGCTGCATAACAATTGTATTTAAAAAAACAATTGCACCAACGATGTAGCGAACACACTGTGAAGCGGTCGGAGTGTTGTGGTGCACTTTACAATTTATACCCACCACCTAAAGAAGAGAAGCACCTGAGGAAATGGATGAAGGCGCTAAATTTGAAGCGGCCACCAAGCGCTCTTATGTGTGTTCGTACCATTTCATGGACGGGAATGCGACTGACGAACACCATTAACGCGAGAAATGGCTCGACTACGATGTGCAGTTAAAGAGGTCACGCCGGGGATGAAAAGATTGTCAGATTCGGGTAAGCTAACCTTAACTAGCTATGTGTTTGCTCCCCTAACGTTAGACGTATGAAGTCCGTTCTATGAATACATATAAGATCAGTAACAAGCAGTTAACGAAGTACAACGAATTTTCCATGATTACTATTGTCCACCTATTTATTTAATATTTACGGTAGTACAAGGTATTATAGTACATTACAATAGCTCACATTATTCCTGCTACAGAGATTGCAGGTGATAGCAGGCCAGCTAGCTACATTTCTCATTCAGATACTGACCTACGTTTGAACACTACAGTTAACAGTGTGTATACTGTTTTGTTTCTAATGCATCTCTCTCTCTTTCTCTCTCTCACACACACACACAGTTCTAAGTTTGGCTCGCATCATATATTAATACTCATGATATATATTGTAAGTACTCATTTAAAAATGTTTATTTATTTCCACAGATGTATCGATGACCGCCAGTGATGCAGTGGACAACTGTGAGGGTGATGAGATCCACATGCCCCTGATGTAACTGAAAGTCACCAGAAGTTACCTGCTGTAATAAAAATATCTATGAACCTTTACAATGTCACCTGACATTACCTGCTGAAAATAGTTTTTATTTATCTTAATTTTATCTTTAATCTCTGATTTGAAGGAATAAGTCATGTCAAGTTTGCAAGTTGATTCCATCTTAGTTTATTAAATATGGAAATTAAATGGTTAAGTTTTTACAGGATGGTCAGTAGGAGGTGTCTCTTGCTTCCTGAAAACAACAAACACTGATCAACAAATCACAAATGATTTTATACAACTTATATTAAATTATCCATGTTCTAAAAAACAAATCACAGTCTGTCTCTTGTTTAACACAACTGATTTAAAACAACTTATTTCATATAGTTAGTCTTCACCCACATCCTCTACATCACATCCCAATTACCTAATATCCTATCCTTAACCTAATTATTCTCATTCCTGCTACTTACAAAGCTGCAAGTATCTTGTGGAAAGCAGCAGGTCGCCTGCCTGAAACTCATCTGACACGAGGAAGCATACACTTAAAATAAAAGGTTTTTAGTCTAGCTACAGTCTTGGCACAGAATTGCTGATTGTGTGGCACATGTAACTTGCTGTGATGGATCCCAGATGAGCAGTTTACAGGTCCTCAGCCCTGTACAGAACATGACAAACCTAAAATACATTTCAAAGCTTTCACAGTTCTCTTATTTCAGAATCATTCATTATTATGATTACACCTGACATTTACCTACATTATTCATTGATTAGACTTAATGTACACCTACCAAATCTTACCTTTACCTTACCTTTTGCATATACACTGTGCAGAATTAAGAGGCAAGTTGATTTTCTTATTCATATTTTTTGGTAAAATTTTACCAATTCCAAACCACACCAATCTTAACTATTAATTGTGCATTTAATCTTTTATAAGTGATATATAATATTTTTTGGCTTGTTTTATTTGTAAAATAAAATCTGCCTAATCATTGTGCATACCTGGAAATACAGCGTTTTTCACTTCGAAAATCCAGCCTCCTCCTTTTCTAATGTGTAATTGATAAACGTTCACTTACCTTACTCCACTGTAAGGAAATTATTAAACAAAATACTTAGTCTGATGATGGTCATCAAACACTTTAATATACTTTTAAACATTTAAAACTTCGTGTATGTTAACATCACACACACACAAAACTAACCAGCACCATGCTGAGAGGTTAGACTGCTCGACTGGCTGTTTGCACGTTCAATTTTAAAAAGACGAAAAAATAAATTTCGCCACAGTTACAGCTAGCTATAAACAATCGTACAACTACTATACTAGTAACCGTGCCGTATCGGTTTAGCGGAAGTCGGATGATAAAATGCGGAAATGCGAAGTATTAAAAGTGGGCGGGGCGGAATAAGGTGAATATATGACCTTGGAATAAGAGAGAAACAGACAAATATTAGCGTAGATGCTATTCTTCTAATGATGTAGCAAGTACAAAGGGTGTTATGGGAAGTGTTCCCGGTTCCGGTTTAAGTAATTACTGCAGCCTAAAAATTCTTTAACGAATTTGGATATTAAAAGCATATTAGTATGTTATGTGTAAGCCAGGTTAAAGAGATGGGTCTTTAATCTAGATTTAAACTGCAAGAGTGTGTCTGCCTCCCAATAGCACATCCTAACTGATTACGAAGAATTAACAGAGCATCCATCAAGTCTTAGACAGTGTTCTAGGTTATTATAAGCAGAGTTTTTAGGTCCTATAATTAACACTTCTGTTTTTTCAGAATTTAGCAGTAGGAAATTACTCGTCATCCAGTTTTTTATATCGACTATGCATTCCATTCGTTTTTCAAATTGGTGTGTTTCACCGGGCCGCGAAGAAATATAAAGCTGACTATCATCAGCATAACAGTGAAAGCTAACACCTGTTTCCTGATGATATCTCCCAACGGTAACATATAAAGCGTGAAGAGTAGTGGCCCTAGTACGGAGCCTTGAGGTACTCCATACTGCACTTGTGATCGATATTATACATCTTCATTCAGTGCTACGAACTGATGGTGGTCATATAAGTATGATTTAAACCATGCTAATGCACTTCCATTAATGCCAACAAAGTGTTCAAGTCTATGCAAAAGACTAAAGAGAGATAAACTAAAAGAGAGCTAAAACCACGATCAGATGATAAGAACAGATCATTTGTAACTCTAAGGAGAGCAGTCTCAGTACTATGATACGGTCTAAACCCTGACTGGAAATCCTCACATACTGTATACCATTTTTCTCTAAGAAGGAATATAATTGTGAAGATACCACCTTTTCTAGTAACAGACAGAAAAGGGAGATTCGAGATTGGTCTATAATTAACTAGTTCTTTGGGGTCAAGTTGTGTTTTTTTTTTTTTTATGAGAGGCTTAATAGCAGCCAGTTTGAAAGTTTTGGGGACATATCCTAATGACAATGAGGAATTAATAATAGTCAGAAGAGGATCTATGACTTCTGGAAGCACCTTTTTTAGGAGCTTAGATGGTATAGGGTCTAACATACATGTTTGTTTAGATGATTCAACAAGTTTATACAATTCTTCCTCTCCTATAGTAGAGAATGAGAGGAACTGTTCCTCAGGGGGTCTATAATGCACTGTCTGATGCGATACTGTAACTGACGGCTGAATGGTTGCAATTTTATCTCTAATAGTATCGATTTTAGAAGTACAGTAATTCATAAAGTCATTACTGCTGTGGTGTTGGGAAATGTCAACACTTGTTGAGGCTTTATTTTTTGTTTATTTAGCCACTGTATTGAATAAATACCTGGGTTTATGTTTGTTTTCTTCTAAAAGAGAAGAAACATAATCGGATCTAGCAGTTTTTAATGCTTTTCTGTAGGATAGGTTACTTTCCCGCCAAGCAATTTGAAATACCTCAAGTTTTGTTTTCCTCCAGCTGCGCTCCATTTTTCGGGCTGATCTCTTTAGGGTGTGAGTATGCTCATTATACCATGGTGTCAAACTGTTTTCCTTAACCTTCCTTAAGCGTAAAGGAGCAACTGTATTTAAAGTGCTAGAAAAGAGAGAGTCCATAGTTTCTGTTACATCATCAAGTTGTTCTGAGGTTTTGGATATGCTAAGGAATTTGGATACATCAGGAAGATAACTTAAAAAGCAGTCTTTTGTGGTAGAAGTGATGGTTCTACAATACTTGTAACAAGAAGTAGAATCTACAATTTTGGCTATATGAACTTTGCACAAATCTAAATAATGATCTGAGATATCATCACTTGGCTGCATAATTTTAAGAATACTTTTCCCATCAACTGCTCAAAATACACAACACCGCTGTATGCTGCTTAAAAGACCTTTGTGCACTCTGATGGAAAAAACTTTTACAAGCTATTTAAAATTGAAGGAAAGCGAGGGAAGATTACCAATGTTGTCACATGATGATTAGTGGGAAAATTTCCTCATTGTCACAACCCTAGTGAGAAACACATGAGGGAACATGTGAGAGATGTGCTGAATGAAAGCACATTCAATCTCTGACAGCAGATGGAGCTAAACTGCAGAAAATGGAAACCCCATAAATAAAGCTGCTGCTCTACTTTCTAAAAAGTATTTAATAACACGTTGTTCAAATTGAAAGCTTCATCTATGTTATTTAATGAACTAGCAAGAGCTAAGACTTGTATTTTTTAACAAAGATTAATAAATTCTGTAGAAAATGTAGCTTTTGCTCATTGTGAATGTTAATGCTTTAAATAAGGTTACTAATGAAGTCTTATTGTAAAGTGATACCTATTGGTCTTTATAGGTCTTTTGCACTTTAATCTGTGTAAAACATTTAAATTTATATATTTTTCTGTATTGTTTTATTGTATTTAAATGTTCAGTTATTTTTGTTATAAGAAAAAAGTTATTACTTTAATTAATACTGTATTATGACCACAAAAAATTGTATGCATTGTTAAAAGTCGGTGCATAGGACAGACCTATCCGCAGTCGCTATCCATGGTTCTGACCAAAGAAGAGTGTTTTGGAATCTCCATTACGCATGAAATGCAACGTAACTGGGCTGCGTTTCCCGATAACATTCTCTTAACGCGATACGAAGACTCTTAAGGTATAACTTAACTAAAGGTAAACTACCACTGAAGGTATAAAATTGCCAGGCGTCTTCAGGGCTATCATCCACTCGTGAGGCAGAGGCGCTGGCGCCCTTCCTAGTAACGACGCTATTTTTGGTAAAACATGTTCCCTTTCGATACTTCACTCATACTGCGTATGGGGAAAAGCTCCTTTTTTCCTCGATACTGAATCCTTTTTTCAATAACGCAGTGCAACTGCACTGCCATTGGTTTAATCTGTAAACTAAAACTAATGACAGCGCTGCGGAGCTGCGCGAGCCTGTGGCGATGCAGCACGCCAAAGCCCGCCAGAATGGGCGGGGCGAATGGCTATATAAGCAGGCAATCGCCAGAGGAAATCAGATCTTACTCCTTCAGCGACGACTTCACTTCGCTGGATCTTTGCTGAAAGCCTTCGCCTGGAACGAGCTCTCGCCGTCGAAGAGGCACCGCATCAGACCAGCTGAGACCTCGTTCTCGCAGACGGCAGCTCTTAGCGCCGATCTCGCGCTGCCCGCTTCCCGATTCCGGCCGCTTCTCAACGATCTCCTGCCGCCATCCGGCGATCACAAAAGAGCTTTTTCCAGTGGTTTTCACCGCTCTAAAAGTTTTAACGCGGCGGCCATGCCGCGCCACAGCTGTTACACATGCAGAGCCCCTCTGCATGATGACGACGGCCATGGTGAGTGTGTTTTCTGCCTGGGAAAACCCCACGCTGAGGCTGCACTCACTGAGACTTCATGCTGCTTTTGTGAGAGCATGAGTCTCGCCTCTCTGCGCTCGCGGATTGCTTTCTTTAATGACTGGCTTCTGAAACGGAGGACTGGGCCGGTGATTCTGACCCCGCCCACTTGCCGTCACTGGAGCCCATCGAAGCCAGAGCTGGGATTGATGCGGAGCTTCTCCACATCCTCTCCAAGGCCGTTGAAGAACTCCATCTGGAGTGGGCCCCCCCTAAAGAGCCGACACGCAGCAGGCTGGACGAGTGGTACCTGCGGCTGGACGAGTGGTACCTGCCAGGACGCCGCCAGGCCCCCCGCCAGCGTTCTGCCCCGTTCTTCCCTGAGGTTCATGATGAGCTGACGAAGTTGTGGCGCGCCCCCTACTTGGCCCGCATACGCACTTCCTCTGCAGCTCTCACCTCAGTAGATGGCTCTCAGGAGAAGGGCTATGAGCAATTGCTGCCCCTGGACAAGGCCGTGGCTGCTCACCTCTGTCCACCTCTGGCTGTGGGGTGGAAAAACAAGAGAGCCCTTCCTTCCAAGCCCTGCAGGACGACCTCTGCAATGGCTGGCAGAGCCTACACTTCTGCGGGCCAAGCCGCTTCAGCACTACACACCATGGCCATATTGCAAGTGTTCCAGGCAAAGCTTCTCTGTTCCCTGGATGAGTCTAGCACTAGTGAACCTGCTTTTCGCGACCTCCGCAGCACCACAGATTTGGCCCTGCGTGCCACGAAAGACACGGCCCAGGCCATTGGATGATCCATGGCCAACCTGATTGTGCTGGAGCGCCACCTCTGGCTCAACCTAACAGACATTAAGGAGAGCGACAAAGTGGCCTTTCTCGATGCCCCAGTCTCTCCATCCGGTCTCTTCGGGCCAGCCGTAGAAGGGTTTACAGAGCGCTTCACTGCAGGACAGAAGTCGTCCCAAGCCATGCGACACTTCCTGCCCAAGCGCTCCACCTCTGCCCCAAGTCGCCCCAAGTGCGCCAACTCAGCACCAGAGCAAACCTGTCCCTTCTACCCCCCATGCGGCGCCCCCTAAGGAGCAGCATCCAGCGCGCCCACTAGGCGCGCTAAACCGCCTAGACATCAGGGCCCCCGGCAAAGGATTGTGCTGAACCCGACGCCCTCTAAATCCTCCTGATCGTTGGGGAAGAAAGAGGAAAGGGGCAAAGTCCCGCCACGGCCGGACCACTCCAGAAGCTCTCTTGCCTGCATGCTATGCGACCTGGGCCCACCATTGTTGCGTCCACGCAAAGCGCCGTGGTTATGGCGAACACAATAAATATTTCACATTTTCAAAAAGAGAGCAGTTTTCCTCTTCCACACTCGTCAGTGTTCAGGCTCCTAATCAGCGTCCCCGGAGTGTCCAAGTGGGTGTTGGGGATAATAAAACACGGCTACTCACCGTAGTTCGCCCGAAGACCCCCGCGAAGGGTGATTCCCACCTTGGTAGAGCCGGACAACGCTCAGGTCCTCCACACCGAAGTGATGACGCTGTTAAGGAAGGGAGACATAGAGGTAGTTCCTCCCTCAGAAAGCGGATCGGGGTTCTACAGCCGTTATTTCCTTGTCCCCAAGAAAGATGGCGGTCTCAGACCCATCTTAGACCTCAGGCACCTGAACCTCTCCCTCATGAAACGGAAGTTCAGGATGTTGACATTGAAGCAGATCCTCACGCAGATTTGCCCCGAGGACTGGTTCTTCTCGCTGGACCTGAAAGATGCTTACTTTCACATCCAGATAGCCCCCCCCCCATCACAGACGATTCTTGAGATTCGCATTCGAGGGTGTGGCTTACCAATATACAGTCCTTCCCTTTGGGCTGTCTCTAGCTCCCCGCACTTTCACGAAGTGCATGAACGAGGCGCTTTCCCCTCTGAGACAGATGGGAATCCGCATTCTAAACTATCTCGACGACTGGCTTCTTCTAGCCAAGTCACGAACCGAGCTAGACCACAACAGATCCGTGCTCCTGAGCCACTTAGAGTGCCTAGGACTCGGGGTCAATTTCGCCAAGAGCTCACTGCTCCCCAGCCAACGTATTACGAAAGCCATCTCCATATCAACTGCCTCGAGATGCTGGCAGTGGAACGAGCCCTTCAATCCTTTCAAGCGATCCTGGAAGGGCGCCACATCCTAGTCCAGTCGGACAGCATGACAGTGGTGTCCTACATAAATCAACAAGGCGGCCTTTCGTCCAGCCGCCTCTGCGCACTGGCAAAGCGCCTCTTGGAATGGGCATTACCCAGGTTGCAATCGCTCAAGGCGACACACATACCTGGCAAGACGAATCTGAGAGCAGACATGCTTTCACGGAGCAATGTCCCCTCGGACGAGTGGATGCTCCATCCCCAGACGGTTCTCAAAATCTGGGAGATTTTCGGGAAGGCAGAGGTCGACCTCTTCGCCTCAGGAAGCAACTCATTGCCCAACTTATTTTTCAAAGGAAACAGATGCGCTGGCCCACAACTGGCCCAGCCTCCTTCTTTATGCTTTTCCCCCGATCGCTCTGATCCCTCAGGTCATCAGACGAGTCAGGGAAGACGGGCACAGAGTCCTCCTAGTGGCCCCACTCTGGAGGAGCCAAGTTTGGTCCTCTGAGCTTTTCAGGCTTTCCATGAAAGCCCCATGGCCGATCCCCCTGAGGCGGGACCTCCTCTCTCAGGCGAACAGGACAATCTGGCATCCACAGCCAGAACTCTGGGCTCTGCATGTATGGTCCCTCGATGGGAGCCTCTGAGCCTCCCCGGGGACGTGCTACACACCATTGCTCAGGCAAGAGTCCCGTCTACAAGACGCCTCTATTCCCAGAAATGGTCAGTCTTTGTTGACTGGTGCTTAGCACAAAACAAAGACCCTGTTGAGTGTGATGTATCTCCGATACTGTCATTTCTCCAAGAGCGTCTAGAAAAGGAT
The DNA here is from genome assembly GCF_023724105.1 of Carassius gibelio. NCBI lineage: Eukaryota > Metazoa > Chordata > Actinopteri > Cypriniformes > Cyprinidae > Carassius > Carassius gibelio. Next base: position 28,686,605 of record NC_068415.1, read on the forward strand.
CTCACCCCTTCCATGCTCAAGGTTTACGTAGCAGCCATCTCAGCATTTCATGCTCCTATTGCTGGCCAATCAGTGGATCGAAACAGCCTCATTGTGCTTTTCTTGAGAGGTGCTAGGTGGTTGAAGCCCCCACGTCCTCTCACTGTTCCCACTTGGGACCTTCACACGGTCCTTAGAGCACTCAAAGTACCTCCCTTTGAACCGCTGCGGTCAGCTGACCTTCGGCCCCTAACGCTCAAAACCGCTCTGCTACTTGCTCTAGGATCGGTCAAGCGTGTTGGCGATTTGCAGGCCCTCTCGGTGAGCCCTTCATGCCTTGAGTTTGGGCCCTATTACTCTAAGGTCATTTTAAAACCCAAGCATGGCTACGTACCTAAAGTGCTCTCGACGCCATTCAGAGCACAGGTAATTTCCCTCTCAGCTCTGCCTTCGTTGTCAGGTGAGCGGGAGCTGGATTTACTCTGCCCAGTGAGGGCTTTGAGGATATACATTGAGCAGTCACAGCCGTTCAGGCAATCTGACCAGCTTTTTGTCTGCTTTGGTGGCCGCACCAAGGGGTCTTCGGTCTCAAAACAACGCCTCTCGCGTTGGATAGTTGAAGCTATCGCTCTATGTTACTCCTCTATGGGCCTTGAGTGCCCCATAGGAGTAAGAGCCCTATGGGAGTCATGGGCCTGGTCTAGTGGTGTCTCTATCAAGGACATCTGTGAGGCGGCCGGCTGGTCCTCGCCGTCCACTTTTGTCAGATTCTATAACTTGGATATCCCGACCTTGCATGCTCGGTTTCTTTCGGTTTGATACGACGGCTTCTTGCAGACTCCGTCATCATACCACCTCCAGGGAGCTAGCTCCCTCTTAGCAGTGTAGCGTCAAGGGTTCGATGGCTCCGGCCCTCTCACTTATCCTCTGGACCCCAGGGTGTTCAAGATAAGTCTTGTCGTTCCCTACTGTGGCACGGCGCGGTTGAATTCGTTCCCCATACGCAGTATGAGTGAAGTATCGAAAGGGAACGTACTCGGTTACGAACGTAACCTCGGTTCCCTGAGATACGGAACGAGTACTGCGTTATATGTCGTGCCACGAGGCTGTGGGTTCAGTGTTGTCGCTTCAGTCGTATGACCTGATTTCCCTTTGGCGATTGCCTGCTTATATAGCCATTCGCCCCGCCCATTCTGGCGGGCTTTGGCGCACTGCATCACCACAGGCTTGCGCAGCTACGCAGCGCTGTCATTGGTTTAAAAAAGTTTACAGATTAAACCAATGGCAGTGCAGTTTCACTGTGTTATTGAAAAAAGGCTTCAGTATCGAGGAAAAAAGGAGTTTTTCCCCATACGCAGTACTCGTTCCGTATCTCAGGTAACTGAGGTTACGTTCGTAACCAAGTACGTTTTCATTAAGTTTTGTTTTATGGAAAACTCTTTTTAAAAGATATTCGTTTTTTATGAATTTTATCTTAATTCTGATCAATGTTTTATCAATCAATTGCCCGTGTTTAATAAATAAGAAGCAAATATATAGCAGACAATATGAAAAATATAAAAAAATATTTTGCTACCTAAAAGTTAAAGATTTTTTGTGTCACGAAAGCATGTCTATTTCCCTCATATTAAATATAAAACGCATGTGGACTGATATGGAGTATCAGTATATGGAGTTTCCTTTAATGGAGTATATGAACAGACGTTTCAATATATTGGTATTAAATGCATTTTCTGAGAATTTATATTTCACGTTTTTACTGCAAATGTCGAAATACGTGCTCTTTGATCCATCAGTGCTTGAGACACTGATCACATTAGAATAAAATATATCATAATAAAATACAAAATTGACTGATTTATGAATGTATATGCATAGTTCTCATCAGTCGGAAATACAGATAAATGCTTTCATTTGCTGTATTTTTGATCCTGAAAGAAAACAGAACAACAAAAGGGCAAATCATACCACCGTCTGAGGTTGTGCTTCAAGTCTAACACACCATTTTTAAATCGTACACAGCTGAGCATCACGAGAGGCGGCTCCGCTGTGCCAGAGCACACTTGTGAATGAGCTGCACAAAGTCATTTTCAGATGCAATTAAAAAAAAAAAAAAAAAAAAAAAAAAACTCGATAGCCTAGATTAGGCCCATATTCACAAATGTGTTAGCTATGGAATGAAATATCTGATATTCTGATTGTCAAAATACATGCAAGTGGAAGTGTATTGTTGTTTAAACACCTTTATAACGATCGCGTTAGTTGAGCTGTATCCACGATATAATTTTTTGAAATGAAAATTTAATTTTGAAATGTAATAAATATAAATACGGAAAACAAAAACAATGGAAAAAAACAGCTGGCTGATCTTTTACGTCTGTTAACTAATGACTCATGCTGCCGTTCGCCCGGTTGTGATTTTTTTAAAAAGTGGAACGTAGGCCTATTTTTACGTTTGCACGTGACTGTTTTGAACCCGTGTTTAGACCCGTGTTTCCCGTGTCCGACCCAACCCGCACCCGTATCTGACACAGTTGGATATTTTTCACCCGTTTCAGCCAAATTTGCAGGTCACCCGTCGGCTTTTTCAGAATAAGGCTGTGACAATACAATCATTTATTGATTTTATTTTTGTATTTTGTTTTGTATATCTTTAGATTCATTCAATATTAAATATAAATAGGGTCAACGTTGTAGGCGCCATACCACACAGGGATGCAGCTAGTCAGAATGCTTTTGATGGTGCCTCTGTAGAAGGTGCATATAAAGGAGTATTATTTAAACAAATTAAATAATTAAGATTTCACTAACAGAGAAAGTAAAGTCTGACGAGTATATCTAATATTTAGCAAAATGCCCTTCTCTGCACTTCATTTGCTAGAAAACTAACAAGTTGTAGACACTGTTTTATTCACATCTTTCTACAGTTGAAACACTTATTGAGGAGGCATGAGATGTTCATTCAAGTTTATTTCGAATCAATACTAATAGTAAAAAGATTGTGCAGTCAATGCTGCCACTGATTGAGGTGTTTATGCATTGATCTGTCACACCACATCAAAAACCATGAAAACGACATGCATTGTTTGAATTTCCTGACAAATTGGACATAACTTAAAGGTGAGACTTTGCTTCTTATCAAAATAACAATATATACAACTGGCGATTTCCCAATGAAGTTCAACTCATGCAGTTGGTAAAACAGTGCTGTATTTGTTCAGTACACATGCATACTAAACCAAAAGACCTGAACAGTTTTCAGTGCAAATACTGTACTGATGATGATGTTATGTATCTCAAAAGGAAGTTCCAGAGACACTTGACGTTTTACTTGGCATAAGCCACTTTTCCACCATCAGGCCAAATTATTCTAAGAATGGTATAGAATGGTAACAGTTATATTTCCACCTACTTGGTTCAGTATGGCACAATTACAAACTGCTCTCAGCCCGGATTTATACAATGCTGGTAAAATGTGTGTAGTGACATAGCCATTCAGGATTAGTCACTTGTTTATTGTCTAGTTTCTGCCTGCTCCGGGTGTGTGTGTGTTCACTGCTGTGTGTGTGTGCACTTTGGATGGGTCAAAAGCAGAGCATGAATTCCGAGTATGGGTCACCATACTTGGCTGTATGTCACGTCACTCACTCACTTAACTGCTCTAATAACAGCGTTCTTTTCAATCCAATATTCCAATTAAAATATTTAATAATATTCTTAACAGAACAGACTCACACTCTATTTGTGGTAGCATATATAATATGAAAATTAATTCTCTGCAAGAAGGAGGTGCTTTTGTAATCAGATAAGTGCTGAGCCTGCGCTCACAAACGCTGCTCAAGTATTACAAGACAGATGAAATGAAAATGACATTTATAATTTTCTGAAGACTGTTGGTTTTCTTCAGAAATACAGTGATACAAAAACACCCACACCAGGGTTTGTCTTTGACTCGTGCATTGCTATTGTTTATTCGACGAAGTCAAAGCCTTTTGGAAAATATATTTCACTTTTGATATTGTGGCAGACCACCACAATGAATCAATGTATGGGAAACACAGTGGAACTTACATGCTTGAACTCTTTAATTTGATCTTAGTTTGATGTTCCCTCATTTTAATGTCCCCACATCTCAGTGCTTTTATAAAGAGAATGCATCTGCGCACTTTTTGGGTAGCACATCAAAAATTGGGTTGATCGGGTACTCAGTACCACCAGTTCTTAAAAAAAAATATGGTACCATAAAATTTATATTTTTTAAGTACCGACTTGGTACCGAAGTACCTCGTCTTTTAACAACACTAACTGTAAGTAAAATAATTGCATTACCAAGGCAACAACTGATGCATTTGTATTACAAGCTCGGTTTCCAACCCTGCAGTGAAAAATTAAACAATATCCATACTGGCTGGGTGGAATTCTGGGAACGGTTTGGTCCTATGGAGGAAAAGTGGCTAAAACAGTTTTATGTATTATTGTGATACAGATGTTTATACTGATTGTCCCTTTGTCATTTGTGTGTTCAGACAAAGCTCCAGTGGCTGTGTGAGGAGGTGCGTGAGCGGGAGTCCAGAGAGAGGAGATTGAGGAGGACACTGCAGCAGCACAAGGAGCAGATGAAAGCACTGAAGCAAAGCAAGGACTCTGAACTGCAGGGCCTCCTGGACCACATTACCCTGCAGGATCGACTCCTCAAAGACATCCAGTCAGAGAAGAGAGGTACTAACTCACCTCAGACAGGGTTCCCATGGGTCCTTGAAATCAATGAAAGTTTGTGAATCTGGAAAAAAAAAAAAAGTTTTCAAGGCCATGGAAAGTTTTTGAAAATGAACAATGATAGATACAGGTCCTTGAAAGTTCTTGAAATTATTTTGTGCAAGAAGTTTTCTGGAAAAAAAAAAAAATCCATATTATTCCCTCTGGTCCGCTAATGTGTTATTTCACCAACACTTTGTAGTGAGTTTGAGCCCTATGACTCTAACTTTGTACTATACTATACTATACTTTGTAGTGTATGCTTATACTTACTTGATTTACGTTAGTTACATGCATTTACATATTGTGTTAAGTGTTTCCTGCTTAAGGTACTTTGTGTTGTACGTTGGAATCAGAGAAGCTTTCTGGGTTGCACTTTATTTTACAATACGTGTACTAACATGTACTTATAGTATTTATCTAAGAAAGTTCTGGTAACACAAGGTAACTACATGGGGTAGGGTTAGGTTTAGGGGTAGGTTCAGGGTTAGTACCTAGTTATTACATAGTTATTGTAATTACTATAATAAGTACATAGTATGTACATGAGGAACAGGACTGTAAAATAAAGTCCTACCGCTTTCTGTATGAAAACTAAATGAAATACAGTTTGTCCTGTATTCGCAGGCATATGCCGTATGGCCATCTAGACCATACAAATAACAAATTAATAATTATTTTTTACTTTATTGTAAGTTAATGTTGTTAAATAGAGAAGCAAAATGACACCCTTTTAAAATTTTTGCTTTTAGCATATTCTTAAACCCGGATCTCAAGAACAAATTCAAGCACCAAAAGCAGCCCACACACTCCAAGTCCTCTTTAATTGAAAAATATTCATTTTCATGAAATCATAGGCAATATATTTGCAATAAAATTTTATTCAAAGTGTTAAATGTCATTGTTTTAAAAAAATACTTTATTGATTGAAGTTTCATAGACGTTCAGTTGTTATCCTTTCAAAATGTTATGCCATATTGTAGCCTATGCAATTTCACAGTGTATTCATCTCTTAAATTACTACACCACTTGTGCAGTCACAATTCTATAGAGGTGAAATTTCTTCAGGCCGATGCTTTGTGTATAACATATGTGTCATTTTTTGTATGACATTAAACTTTATTTTTTAGAATATTTGTACTTAGGTTAAGCAAGACAAACGTGATTATTACTGAGAACCTTTTTTTACACCGTTGATACCAGTGTTAATTTCGTTGACTAAATATTTTCGTCATTATTTTCGTCACGAATATATTTTTGCCGACGAAAACGAAACGAAAACTAAAATAGAAGGCACTGATGGAGACTAAAACTATGACTAAATTGATTGACATTATCGTCAACGAATAAAGGACGAGACGAAAATAGACTGTGACGAAAATCAAATCAGCAGACGGGAGAGATGCGAGGAATGAGCAAAAGAACCGGCAAAACAGAACAGACTGCATGAGAGAAGAGAACCAATCAGAGCCTGACTTATTGAGACGTGAAGCGAAGGTTTTCAGTTTTTATGAGCTCCCGGGAAGTCGGCATTCGAAGAGGTGATAGGGACTTTAAGCAACAGCCTCTGGTGGAACGGCAACGCCATTCTGGCGTTGTATTGCGCCTGCGCGAATTTAACTGCTACTTTGTGACGTTCTAATTTAACGGTCTACTACGGGAGAACAGCTGATTTGCCAGAGTCGCTACAACGTGAGAGGTTAGGTAAATAAATGTTATGTTTTTAGACTTATTTACATCATACAATATTAAAAACTCCTCTTCTGACAAAAGATTGTCATTTAACGCCAAAAGCAATCCTTCTCCTGCTTTTTTAAATTATATATTTTTTTGGATCTCAATAAATGAATTAATGCTGCGTTGCGCTGTTCTGTTTTACCGTTGCTTAGTGACTTTTACGTTCTTGGCTACAGCGGTGTGACGGCAAACTTCCGGTCGCTGTAGCCGTTCCATTCGCAGCTGTTGCTTAAAGTCCCTACTGTCTAAAAGAGCGACAAAATGTCCACAGCTCACTTCACGTTTGACGACGAACAAAACAAAACAAAGTGTAAAGCACGCAGAGCGCTCATTCGTGGCAAGAACACAACCAATTTGAAAAGACATTAACAGACGAGCCAACCGGACATTTTCTGAAATGTAATTTTACAACGATGTTCTTTTGTTTATTGAGCTAAGCAAAATTGGAATAGTGCAGTGCGTAGATGTTGTAGCATTAAATATTACGAACTGAAAAGTACTGTAAAATAGCCCCTTCTTCAAATTAGATGCGAGCACAATACTAATACGTAATATCATGATAAATACATTTGATTAATACTAATGTTTAGTATATTTTATAATGTTCTACCTGTTGACAATATCACAAATATTTCTATATTAGTCATGTGAAACATGAATGTTCACATCCTATCATTATACATACAAATCTAGCAATAATGTAGTATTTAAAACATACAATATTGCTAGACAAATGAATACCTTATAAAATCTTGTTACTTTTTTTATCCACCTAGCTGCCAACTTATTAAATATATTAATATTAATAGTTCTCCTCTGACAAGACAAAACTAGTAGTTCAATTCCAGGCTGCAGCAAAGTCAGATTGTGCAGAAGAATCATCTTTTTCTTGTGGTCTTGTCCTGGTGGTCGTCTGAGACAAGGTCTTTACAGGGGATCTGTATCTGGGGCTCTAGCTGTCCTGGTTTCCACTGTCTTTCAGGGATGTAGAGGTCCTTTCTAGGTGCTGATCCACCATCTGGTCTGGATACGTACTGGATCCGGGTGACTGCAGTGACCCTCTGATCTGGATACAGACTGGATCTGGTGGCTACTGTGACCTCGGAATAAGAGAGAAACAGACTAATATTAGCGTAGATGCCATTCTTCTAATAATGAAGCAAGTACATCGGTGTTATGGGAAGTGTTCCCTGTTCCGGTTTACCTAATTAGTGCAGCCTAAAAATCCTTTAACGGATTTGGATATTAGAAGCATATTAGTATGTTGTGTGTAAGACAGGTTAAAGAGATGGGTCTTTAATCTAGATTTAAATTGCAAGAGTGTGTCTGTCTCCCAAACAATGTTAGGTAGGTTATTCCAGAGTTTAGGTGCCAAATAGGAAAAGGATCTGCCGCCTGCAGTTGATTTTGATATTCTAGGTATTATCAAATTGCCTGAGTTTTGAGAACGAAGCGGACGTAGAGGATTATAATGTAAAAGCAATATTTTAAAATCTATACAATGTTTGATAGGGAGCCAGTGCAGTGTTGACAGGACTGGGCTAATATGGTCATACTTCCTGGTTCTAGTAAGAACTCTTGCTGCTGTATTTTGGACTAGCTGTAGTTTGTTTATTAAGCATGCAGAACAACCACCCAATAAAGCATTACAATAATGAGTCATGAATGCATGGATTAACATTTCTGCATTTGACACTGTAGCCGCACTGGGTTGTACATAATAATTAACTCAAATGATATATAGGGAATTTGAATAATTAATCAGGAATATGATTAATATATATCTCATATGACAGTTACACTAAATTTTATTGATTATGAAAAAAAGCTCAATTGCATTCATCAATAACTCATTACAGGGCACTGTAATTTACTTATTAATATGTCAATATTCCATTCTTCATATCAATTATTGTGATATCTCTTACTGTAAATTACTGCAAATCAAACAGTGGTTTGTCCAGCAAACGGCCGTAAGATTAACTTATCAATTTTCAATAAAGTTATCACTTCTTATAATTCAAGGAAAAATAATCTCTGGCCATGAAAACATTATCCTATCATTATGATAAATTTAGTTACTCAATTTAAACAGCATGTAGCTAAAGATCAGACACTTCATTGACTCGTAATGTGAGCGGTTCGGAGGCAATCATGAATATATGGGTTTTTAATAATTGAACTAATAATACATCAAACTACAAATCACAGAGTAAATACACGTACGGCAGTACAGACAGTAAACTTTGTACAAGACATAACGGAATCCAAATAAGGGAGAGAAAGAGAGAGAGAGAGAGAAAGAGAATGAATGAATGAGAGAGGAGGGAGGTGAGAGAGAGAGCATGGTCACAGTATGATATGAGTTATGCAAACTCACAGACAGTACCCCTTGGAAGCCAACAACGACTCAAATCATAGACACACTTTAAGCAGCATTTAAATCTCCATAGAGAAAGATACATGCGTGCGTGAGCATGGTCTTTTTGTGACGCTTTGTGCGCTGGTCTTTTGAAACCAGCGTGTGTGTGCTGGAGCAGCGTGAGTGGGGTCTTTGTTCTGTCTTCCGGCCCGGGGCTGCTGCGGAATTGTGCGGCGTTTGAAAGGTTCAACAAACAATGTTCCAGAATTCGTCTTTCTTGTGTGGAGAGGCGAATAGTTGAAAAAACTTAGTAAAAAAAGAAAAGAAAACAACGAAAACGAAAGCTTCCGAAGGAGCCATGAGAATGGCTGTCCTCTCAGCCCCTGTGCTGAGGGGGACGGCGATAGGAGCGCGGCCCAAGGCCGCGCAGAGGGATGAGCGGGACCAACAAGGATCGAAGCAGGAGAGCAGCGCGTAAGAGAAGAGAGAGGGCTGGACCTTCCGGGGTCGGCTCTTATGGCTTGAAATGGTTCACGCCTCTGTACGCGTGAACAACCAATGAACGTCCACGAACTGAAGCGGGAAAAAGTTCCTTTGTCTCTGTGGAAACACCCACCCTAATAACTTAGGCTTGTCAGATCTCAGCAGTGATATTCTAGCAAGTTCGTAATTCAAGATTAATAAATTTTTACACACCTTTTATACAGGTGGATAGTTGGGTCACAACATGACAATTCCAAAAACACCAAACAGTACATATATAACTGATAGAAGCACGAAGTTACATTCAAATGCAGAATTACACACATTTAACGTTTGATTAGCACACGATAAAAAACTGCAGATTCTCCAATTTATATGGGGAATCTCTAATGCACCAAAAGCAATACTTAATACATTGAGACCACATTGAAAAAGTAACCGTTTAGGATACATTGAGAAAAAGGTACCGGTGAATGGGCTCTTTCCTGTCCTGTTGCCCTGTGGGGTCATAAAGTTTTATGAGCTGGTCAGGGGTAGGGTTACAGACTCATGATTCTTATTTGAGAACATTAAAATTAGGATAAACATTTCCAAAGTATAAGCTAGCAACTTATACTCTTCACATAACAAGGATTAACCATTTTATACAACGCACAAACATATTCGAAATACATATTATTAAGGACTTTATTATTAAGAAAAGTTGGTATGTGTGTGTTCAGGAATGTGGGGGGGGTTTCGTTTCTCCTTTGAGGCTCGCACTGGTATCGTAAATAATTTAAGTCCAGCCAAGCTGGCGCCAGGCCAGGCATTTAGTGTAAAAAGTTTTCATGTTATATGCCTGAATTAAACCCATGAATCGATGACCTGCATATGCGTTACAACACTGAGAGCATAGGCCGTAATTTAGATATATTTTTGAGATGGAAAAATGCAGTTTTACAAATGCTAGAAACGTGGCTTTCTAAGGAAAGATTGCGATCAAATAGCACACCTAGGTTCCTAACTGATGACGAAGAATTGACAGAGCATCCATTAAGTCTTAGACAGTGTTCTAGGTTATTATAAGCAGAGTTTTTAGTTCATATAATTAACACCTCTGTTTTTTTCAGAATTTAGCAGTACGAAATTACTCGTCATCCAGTTTTTTATATCGACTGTGCAATCCATTAGTTTTTCAAATTGGTGTGTTTCACCGTGCCTCGAAGAAATATAAAGCTGAGTATCATCAGCATAACAGTGAAAGCTAACACCATGTTTCCTGATGATATCTCCCAAGGATAACATATAAAGTGTGAAGAGTAGCGGCCCTAGTACTGAGCCTTGAGGTACTCCATACTGCACTTGTGATCGATATGATACATCTTCATTCACTACTACGAACTGATGGCGGTCATATAAGTATGATTTAAACCATGCTAATGCTCTTGCATTAATGCCAACTAAGTTTTAAAGTCTATGCAAAAGAATGTTGTGGTCAATTATGTCAAATGCAGCACTAAGATCCAATAAAACTAATAGAGAGAAACAACCATGATCAGATGATAAGAGCAGATCATTTGTAACTCTAAGGAGAACAGTCTCAGTACTATGATATGGTCTAAATCCTGACTGGAAATCCTCACACGTACCATTTTTCTCTAAGAAGGAATATAATTGTGAAGAAACATTTTATAGTATCTTGGACAGAAAAGGGAGATTCGAGATTCGAGACATATGACAATGAGGAATTAATAATAGTCAGAAGAGGATCTATGACTTCTGGAAGCACCTCTTTTAGGAGCTTAGATGGAATAGGGTCTAACATATATGTAGTTGGTTTAGATGATTTAACAAATTTATACAATTTTTCCTCTCCTATGGTAGAGATTGAGTGGAACTGTTCCTCAGGGGGTCTATAGTGCACTCTCTGATGCGATAATGTAGCTGACGGCTGAATGGCTTACAATTTTATCTCTAATAGTATCGATTTTAGAAGTAAAGTAGTTCATAAAGTCATTACTGCTGTGATGTTGGGAAATGTCAACACTTGTTGAGGCTTTATTTGTTGTCAGTTTAGCCACTGTATTGAATAAATACCTGGGGTTATGTTCTGAGATTTTGGAAATGCTAAGGAATTTGGATACATCAGGAAGATAACTTAAAAGGCAGTCTTTTGTGGTAGAAGTGATGGTTCTTCCATACTTGTAACAAGAAGTAGAATTTACAATTTTTGCTATATGAAGTTTGCACAAAACTAAATAATGATCTGAGATATCATTACTTGGCTTCATAATTTCAACACTGTCAACATCAATTCCATGTGACAGTATTAAATCTAGAGTATGATTTCGACAGTGAGTAGATCCTGAAACGTGTTGTCTAACCTCAATAGAGTTCAGGATACCTATAAATGCTGATCCCAATGCATCTTTTTCATTATCAACATGGATATTAAAATCACCAACTATTAAAACTTTATCTGCGGCCAGAACTAACTCAGATGTAAAATCACCAAACTCTTTAATAATGTTTGTATGGTGCCCTGGTGGCCTGTAACAGTAGCCAGTACAAACATAACAGGGGATTTATCATTAGCATTTGTATCTCTGGATAATGTTATATGAAGCACCATTACTTCAAACAATTTATACTTGAAGCCTGCCCTCTGAGAAATCTTGAAAACGTTATAAATTGAAGCAACACCTCCCCCTTTGCCTTTTAGACGTGGCTTATGTTTATAACAGTAATTTTGGGGGGTGGACTCATTTAAAATAATGTAATCATCAGGTTTTAGCCAGGTTAACCATCTAGATTCTTATCAGTGATCATATTATTTACAAAAAGTGTTTGCGTAGAAAAGGAACTGATATTCAATTAGCCAAGCTTTATCATTTGTTTATCCGTATTGCATCTGTTTTTTATTTGATGAACCTCAATTAAATTGTTAATCTTAACTTGGTTTGGACGGTTTTTGTATTCTCTACCAGGAAATGTGAAGGCGTCAGAGGTTGGGGCTCATCTGCATCATTGTGTACGTACGAAAGTGGTCTAGAATTTATAACTGCTTCTACTTCTGTCAAAATAGTAGTCATCTCTTGAAAGTTTAGTGAGGCCTTTCCTAGGACTTTTTTCAAACAATTCTTTACTGATCTAACAAGTCTCTCCCAAAAGCCTCCCCACCATGCCGCGCGTTCCACAATAAATTTCCAAGTAATACAATTTGAAGAAAAGAAATCTGTAAGCTCAGAGTTTTTAAATGATCTCCACAGTTCCTTTAAATCTTGGTCTGCCCTTTTGAATGTTTTTGCGTTGTCCGAGTATATTATTTTGCACAGACCTCTTCTTGCTATAAATCTTTTCAGAGCAAGGAGGAATTTTTCTGTGGTCTGATCAGACACTAACTCTAAATGTACCGCCCGAGTAACAGCACATGTAAAAAGTGCAATATATGCCTTTTTTGGTACACCATTAGATTTAACATATAATGGGCCAGCAAAATCGACCCCTGTGACTTCAAAGGGTGGTGCTTCAGTAACTCTGTCCTTTGGCAGAGGTGCAGTAGTTTGCTGAGCTGCCTTGGCTTTCAATCTATTACAAACATGACAGTGTCCTACTATTTGCTTCACAAGCTGTCGGCCACGCAAAATCCAATATTTCTCCCTAACCTGGACCAGTGTATCTCTTACACCTGAATGCATCACTCTTTCATGATAACTCTGAACTAGTAATTCCGAATATCTTTGCTTTGTAGGGAGCACCCATGGGTGCCGTTCTCTGAAGCTGAACTCAGACTGTTGTAATCGTCCACCTACACTAATGAGTTCATTTTCATCTAAGAAGGGTTTCAAATCCTTGATCTTTGAGTCTTTGTCAACCATTTGTCCTAGTTTGAGCAAATGTATTTCCTTGCTGAAACTCTGTTCCTGAGTCATCTTTACCCAGTACATTTCAGCTGCAAGAAGTTCTTTTGCTGTGAGCTCACCTTGGATTTTACATCTTGATCGGGCATTAGTTATGAACCTCTTTATCCATGCAGTTATTCGCAACACTGTCTTCAGTCTGCTAAATTTTGATAAATCCAAAAGAGGTTCTGTTGTTGAAACACCACCAAACTGCACGGTGACCTGAAACTTAGACCTCAGTTCAGTGTTCATTTCAGCAACACAATTTTGCTCAGGCTCTTCCAAGTGAGCTGGAACTAAAGATGCCGGCCCATACCACCTGAGTTCACTCTGTATGAGATCATCTACGCTCTTTCCTCGAGTGGCTAAATCAGCGGGATTGTCTTTCCCATTACAATGGGACCAAGATTCAGGGTTTGTGAGATTCTGTATTTCAGCTACTCGATTACCTACAAATGGTTTCCATTTCTGTGCAGAAATCTGTATCCAGTGTAAGACAATTACTGAATCTGTCCACATGTGAATTTGATTTTTCTCCATCTTCAAGGGACGAAGCATATTATGTCCCATTCTAGCTCCGATTAGAGCTCCCATTAACTCTAAACGTGGTAAAGTAAGCTTCTTCAAAGGAGCAACTCGTGCCTTTGATGCTACAAAACTGTTTACAGTTTCTCCATTTTCATTTTTTCCTTGCAGGTATGCAACTGCGCTGTACACCCTTTCACTAGCATCACAAAACACGTGCAATTTGTGCGATTGAACATTAGGTTGAATCTCTATTTCGTACCATCTTGGTATAGCAATTAAACGAAGCTGTGGAACTTCACTACACCACTGATTCCACTTCCTTGACAATTCAGAAGGCAAATGTTCATCCCAACTAAGTCCTCTTTCCCACATTTCTTGAAGAAGACATTTCACTCTAACAGTAAAGGGAGTTAGGAATCCTATGGGGTCAAAGATACGGGATGATGTTTGCAACACATTTCTCTTTGTGTTTTCTTTCCTCTCCAAAACACTCAACAGTTACTTGAACTCAAACACAAAATCATCGCTTTCTGGTCTCCATACTAAACCTAATACCTTCAGTACATTTCCACTACTGTCCGATACTAAGTTTTGCTCCATTGCATTCCCTGTCCATCTTGCTCTCAGTTCTGGTGAATTCGTCACCCATTTACATAATTTCATGCCTGCATCCAGTAAGATGTCTCTGGCAGCTGTAGAAATAGTGTGTGCCTCATCCACTTCACGAGAACTCACAATGAAATCATCCACGTAGAGCGATTCTCTCAAGGCTTCCACTGCCTTAGGCTGTTCTGACTCCTTTTGTTGAATGTGATGCCTAATAGTTGCAGCTAACAGGAATGGACTTGGGCACTCCGAAAACCACTCTACACATTCGCATAATGCGTATATCATTTTTCTTATCAGTTGGAGAACCGTGTAGCCACAGGAATCTGACAGCATCCTTCTCCTTTTCTGCCAAAGCGATCTGCAAGAATGCCTTTGTGATGTCAGCAGTAAATGCAATTTTGTGCAATCTGAACTTGACAAGCACATCTAGCAAGTCAGGATTCAAGTTCGGTCCTGCAAGCAAGCAGTCGTTTAGTGATGGACAACCCTCCGCATGTGAGGATGCATCAAACACTACCCTTAGTTTAGTTGTTGGTTTGTCTTCTCTGAGTACAGCATGGTGTGGTATATAATATTCAACAGCACCTGTTTCCTTAACTTGTGAATCATTGGCTGGAACATCTTCACAAATGCCTTGTTGTAAATAGTCTTGTATTACGTCTTTGTATTGTGTGTAAAAGGTTACATCAGCTTTTAGAGTTTTCTGCAGCCTTTCAAACCTTGTCTTAGCCACCTTGAAATTATTTTGTAGTTCTTGTTTATTTGGTTTCCAAGGTAATTCAACCTGATAACGACCATCCTTAAACCTTACTGTCTGGTTAAAGTGTTGTACGGCTTCTATTTCTTCTGGACTCTCAGTTGTCTTGTTTAGTATGCCCAAAGACTCTACTTCCCAAAAAGCACGCAACTGTTTTGAAATCTGCGTATCTTCTTCTAAACAAATTTGCATGCAGGTTGTGTCAGTTACACTCAACATGGGAATTGGTCCTTGAACAGTCCATCCAAAAATACTTTCCAGGGCTACAAGAGATTCAGTTAATCTCTCAACTCTACCTGATACTATTTGCCAGTAGTAGTCTGCTCCTATTAATACTGAAAGCTCAGAATCATTGGTGTCCTCAGAGAAAAAATCTGCAAGTTGCAGACCCTTAGCTTTAAGCTTATTTTGCACGTTCTCCAGGAACTTTCATAACAGCAGTACAGATTTGAGGCGTCCCAATTGCTGCGATTTCTATTTTTTGATTTTCATTCCATACACTTTCAAGTGTCAATTTCACGATGTTACGTTCTGTACTCACAGGACACTAAGCTCCGAAAGTGTGAAGATTCAAAGACTCTTTTTTCAGTACTGGTAATTCTAGTGTTTTCACAAGACTCTCTCGCACAAAGCTTCTTTGGCTGCCTCCGTCCAATAAACAACGTACTAATTTTTTACCTGCTGGACCTTCTATCCATGCCTTAATTGTCTGAAGCAGCACAGTTGGTTGCCCTTCAGCCTTTGGTTTTACAGTGTACGACAAAGACGACACTACAGCTTCAGAGCTAGTGTTGCTATCTTCCACACTGTCGTTTTTGTTCTCAGGCTGCTTATCATTTTGCTCACAGATTGACTGATGGTGCTTACGTCCACACTTAGCACAGTTAACTCCTTTAACCCTACAGAACTTTGCTATGTGTTTAGGACCCAAACAAGCAAAACATTTTCCCATTTTTCTTAGCTTGTCTTTTCGAGCAGACACTGAATACTCAGAGCAATTTTCAGGCTTATGGTTCAGGTTCTCACAATATATACAAGCCTTGGGAACATGACTAACAGTGTGCAGTGCAGCTGCAGAAGACATTGTCCATTTTTTATGCCTTGGTTCATGAATCATCTCAGGTTTAGCGAAATATCTATTACTCATCTGTTTGTAGGCTAGTGACAATGCCCCTGAATTTTCGAGATACCCCTACCGGAGGTAGAACTAAACCCAACAATGTTTTTCCTCATCTCTAAGGTCTCCCATATATGAAATGGATTCTTGGCTAAAAATATTTTACTGCTAAGATTGTTAAATTAACAGATATTGTTATACACCACAAAACCAATAAAGGACTAAAATATAGCCTGTCCGTATGGGAGTTAAGGCATATAAACTAATGCAGATCAATCACACAAGCTCTGAGAGCTTTGAAACTTGACATGTTTGTAGTCAGGAATGATTTAACTACTAGAAAAGACTGGATGTGAATATCTTGATGTATGGAATAAATAGACACATGTAAACACATATCTAAAATAAGCGGACATGCACAAATTTAATATCTATGCAGAATGTTTTCATTTACTTTGTGCTTGCTTTGCCTGGCATTATCATAGAAACACATATGATGGCTTGTTGGAAAGGTGGGGTTGTGCTGAATCCAGCAATACCAAATATGTAAATATATGATAAAAGAGAAGTGTTCTGTCACTCAATGTATGATGTGTCCAAAATGAATGAAAATGGAACACTGACATAATTGAGTCCAAACCCATTCATTATCAGTGGTGAGAAGAATGTTGAGAAATTCAAATATAAGAGACATCAAAAAATATTTAATATGGCACCTTGTACTATATGGAAACAAAGATTGAAATCGAAAGATAACACCTTACCATAGCACAAACAGGAGACCAGGAGTTTTAACTTAATTAACTTTTTAATAAAACTATAACTTAACTTCACACAATACAACTTAAATTACTGTCTTAAATAAAACAAATGGCAATCTAACTAAAGAAACAAACACTCTTTGGGGAAATGAGCCCTGTCTTCTCAGGCTGTTTAGTTTATTTTCTAGCAGCAACCATTTGGAACATCAACTGCTTTTGGGAACCGTTGGAGAAGGGTCTGGCTGCAGACTTGCACTTGCACTCTCAGACACTGCTTCTGCTAGCGACGTCACTTGCAGTCTTTATTTTTTATTTTGTTCTATTTATTGATAACTTTTTGTTTGAATTTCCCAACATTTTATAACAGTTGCCATGTGGCAAAGACAAGAAAAAATAAACTAAATTACAATGTCAATTGCAATCGCTACTTGCACTCTCCGCTACCTGTGACTTCACTTGCAATCAACACAAATCGTACATGTTGCCAATGGAGACAAGACGCTGTGGTTGTGATTAAACGATTAAAACTAATTAATTACTATAACGTACAGGGTCCTGCAAGAAAAAGACAAGCACAGACCTTGGCCACAGAACAGCAGAATATGAACGCAATGCACAAAGTCTTTCGTTAAGCGTTTTCCTCCTGTAGAAAAAAACTAACACTTAATATGGCATAATGTATTCAGACACATTAAGTTCAATTAAAAGATCAAATTCGATATATAGTTATTATTCAATGTACTGCAAGTCAAGCAGATGGCTATGAACACAATGTGCAAACTTTGTCCTCCCATACAATAACGCTTAATGTGGCCTAATATCAGACTAAGATGATAAAGACAATTTAGTAGGCCTAGGCTAGCCTATATGTCTTGTTGTTGACTCTAAGTATATACAGACCAGCAAATATGAACGGGCATTATGCATTAAGTGATTTTAAAGGATCAACTCCGTACAGGCAAGCAGACGAGTACAGAACGCAGTGCGTTAAATTGTACATTAAACGTTTTCCTCCTATAGAAAATCATTATAAATAAAACACATAATGTAGGTTAATGGACAAAGACAGTGATATAAACAAGTTGTAGACAGTTTATTCTATATGCAGCAGTGTTCATCAAAGTCTGCGGTCGTGTCGGGCCTTTTGACAAGAGATAAGGCTTTAAGGGGTAACTAAACCCCTGGTCAGAGCCTGACTCCACCCACTGGCAATATTTGAAAAATGCTGAAAAGTGGGCAAAGCACAGCGGAGATAGAGGGGACAAACCAAGGGCAGGGCTGAGCCGGTGGGGCGTGAACCTGAGACCCTCAGTGACAGATTAATTGACAGCTGCTGTTAGAGTCGCTAAAATGGAGAGTGACTCTAGTGAGGCAAGTAGTTTTGCTACAGAGCGTTCATTTGAAGTAGAGGACTTTTCTCCCCCACCTTCACCTGAAGTGGAGGATGTCGAGGTGTCTGAGGACACAGGGCCAGGGCCTGAGCCATATCAATTCAAGCCACTGGCTCAAACTGCAGTCTTAACTCCCGGATTCTGATAGGCATCCGATGATGCTAGCGAAGCAGCCGTGCAAGAGAGAATGGGCCAGTCTCCGAGTAAGGCACTGCGTCGCTTTTCAGCGTGAGCTGTGTGGAGCATTACAGCTGTGTGGAGCATTACCGAAGCATTACAGCTATGGATTTTTAACAAAACAAGCCTACTCAAATGTATCTAACCTAACGATTTTCATTCGTTATTGTAAGAAATGAAAAAGAGTTATGCAAAGATAGGCTTACTTGGCGCCAGTAGACAGACCTTTTTTCTCCCATAAATAAAACCTGTTAGCCTACTTGGGGCATTTTACATGCACAGTACCAACTTTGAGTCAGTAAAATAATAATAAAAACAATAATTTAATGCTGGTATCCAAAACATTTAATTCAATACAAGTAGAATTAGAAATTAGATACATTTTAAAACTTCAATGCACATGTATAATAAGCCTAGTAATAATAACCCTAGTACTATCGATCATAACATACTTCTACAGAGACTGGAAAACTGGGTTGGGCTTTCTGCTTAGAAGGGAGAGGCTATTATGTGAGTCTATTAGAGCATAAGTCTAAGTGGACGTCCATGACATGTGGAGTGCCACAAGGGTCAATTCTTGCACCGCTCTTGTTTAGCCTGTGTATGCTTCCACTAAGTCAAATAATGAGAAAGAACCAAATTGCCTATCACAGATATGCTGATGATACCCAGATTTACCTAGCCATATCTCCAAATTTCTACAGCCCAATAGGAGGATCTTTGATGACATCTTTGAACGCATACGTGAGTGGTTGTGTGGCAACAAAACAAACAGTATGGCAGGCTGTAAAGACGCAACGAGCACTTTCAAGTGAGTTAAGGCCCGTTCACACCAAGCACGATAACTATAAAGATAACTATAAAGATAACGATATTAGCGTCCACACCAGCGAACGATATTGTCTGTGTATTTGAAGCGGACGCGGCACGTCTGCTGCTTTAAATTCTCGAGCTCATTACAGCAGGATTGATTCTGATTGGTTGGCAATGTTTTATCGTTCATCAGGTGGAAAAATCGTTCTGAAAGTGATTCCAACGATATCGTTTCTTTATCGTTATAGTTATGGTGTGGACTCTGCTATTCTTTAATATTGAGAACGATTTTTAGAACTATATCTTTATCGTTATCTTTATAGTTATCGTGCTTGGTGTGAACGGGCCTTTAGCGGGCAAAATCCTCAATATATAAGCACTTTAACATCTTAAGACCGGAGGAGGTTTGGAGAGAAGCTCAAAATTTGTATTGGTGACAAAATCGAAGCTATTCAAAGCACATATGAGATCTGGGATGACAAAAAACGTTGGTCCGACTCGCCCGTGTCTTGGCCACGAATCTGCTGGGGAGACATTTATTCTTATTTAATAGAAACCCCTGGACCCTTTACTCATGAAAGATTAAAGGCTTTCAAAAGTCTGAAGGCCTATGATTATTTTGTTTCTTGAAAAGTTGGGCCAGTCTTTTCTGCCAAGCAGAAAGTAGTGATCGAGCTAAAAGCAGAGGTTAGACCTGGCCAAGCAGAGTCACAGCATGATTTGCATCTCCCGTGGGTGTTCGACAAAGAGAACGGCGAAATAATCACTGCTCACTGCGACTGCAAATCCGGGTAAGTCTTCATTGATCAGTGTTCTTATTTACTTATTTATTTACTGAAAATGTAGTGACTGTTGTACCAATTCAATTGTTTTCAGTGTGAGACTTTCAATGGCGTCTGTACTAATGGTGAAAAATTGTATATCACAGCTTACACATTTCTCCTTCTTTCAAATCCAGTCTTGGACAAAAATGCAGTCGTGTAGCAGCTTTAATGTTTAAAGTAGAAGCAGCTGTCAGGATAGGACTTACAAATGCTGCATGTACTAGTGAGGCTTGCAGCAAAGCACAGCTACAGAATGATGTGAGGAACATAGTCTGGGTGCTGTGGATTGCGGTTTGGGACACCTGAATCAGAAAGCGAAAACATTTGACTCGGTTGATTTGACTCAGTTTTATTTATTTTTATTCAATCTTCTATAAATACATAGTCACTAAGACTTACCATGAACAAAATGTGCCTCACAAACTCGTTCAGAAGCTGCAGGCTTTCTTCGGAACGTCCAGGTTCAATCGCCTAATTGCACGCAACCATTTCTTTCATTTTTCGCTATCCTTTTCAGAGGGAATTCGAAAAAACTTTTTATCAGGCCCCCAACTAACCGTACAATCGACCACACAGCAAGAGTGAACCATCCTCTTCTCTAAATCCTCCTCCAAACGTGCAAAACAATCAAATTACAGGTATCTAGCGGTGTTTCCTGCCACACGATTCCCATGATGCAACGTTACGAACATAAACAATGACGTCACAAAAGATCCGCCTATTGACTCCCTCTGCCAATGCATTGATAAAATTAATAGTTGGATGTGCCAGAGCTTTCTTCAGCTAAACAAGGAAAAAACTGAAGTCATTGCATTTGGAAACAAACATGAAGTGTTCAAGGTGAATGCATACCTTGACTCTAGGGGTCAAACAACTAAAAAACATGTCAGGAATCTTGGTGTGATTCTGGAGACCGGTCTGAGTTTCAGTAGTCATGTCAAAGCAGTAGCTAAATCAGCATACTATCATCTCAAAAACATTGCAAGAATTAGAGGTTTTGTTTCCAGCCAAGACATGGAGAAACTTGTTCATGCCTTTATCACCAGCAGGGTGGACTATTGTAATGGGCTCCTCACTGGCCTTCCCAAAAAGACCATTAGACAGTTGCAGCTCATCCAGAACGCTGCTGCCAGGATTCTGACTAGAACCAGAAAATCTGAGCATATCACACCAGTCCTCAGGTCCTTACACTGGCTTCCAGTTAAATATAGGATTGATTTTAAAGTACTTTTACTCGTATATAAGTCACTAAATGGCCTAGGACTGAAATATATTGCAGATATGTTCACTGAATATAAACCTAACAGAGCACTCAGACCACTAGGATCAAGTCAGTTAGAAATACCAAGGGTTCACACAAAACAAGGGGAGTCCTCCTTTAGTTACTATGCTGCCTGCAGTTGGAATCAGCTTCCAGAAGAGATCAGATGTGCTAAAACACTAGTCACATTTAAATCTAGACTCAAAACTCATCTGTTTAGCTGTGCATTTATTAAATGAGCACTGTGCAATGTCCGAACTGATTGCACTATATTTTCACTTTTTTTATGTAAAATCATTTTCTAACTGTTTTTAAATTCATTTTAGTTAAGTAGTTTTTTTCATAATTTTAAAAGTTTTAAAATTGCTTGTCTTAATTTTTATTATTTTTCTTCATGATTATTTTACTTTATTTTATGTAAAGCACTTTGAATTACCATTGTGTATGAAATGTGCTATATAAATAAACTTGCCTTGCCTTGTCTAGTAATAAGTAGACATTTAAAATACATCAATAACTGATATCATAGTTTAAAATAGATAAAATCTGAGTTAAGGCTTGCTTTATGTGTTGCTCGACGAGGATTTCTCAATCGTTGTGACTTTAAATCCTGAGGACACAAAATGCCTTGGAACCTCCTGCCATGGAGTGAAGAAGAGGTGGAGTTACGAGGATTCTCAGACAGTTGAAGTGTCCAATGGAGTTAAGAGATTTGCTCTCAATCTATTTTCAACACTTTAGATTGTTTACCACGTGGGGTTTGACCAATAGCATTGAATTGTGAAAAAATATGAAATAGACAAAATTTGGACATGCGAGGATTCTGCCTGTCAGTGACGATATTTTAATAAAGGTGTTCCATTCCAATGTTAACCTGATTCAATTGGATCTGTGGTTCATATGAATTGTATAGTATACTGTGCCTTATGAAATGTATTATTAGTAAATGTATCATAAATATAGATCAGCACTTACCTAATGTAAGTTACTTTGCAGTAACCATGAATTTGTCAACATTCTTCTCACCACTGATAATGTGATTTGGACTTGAGGCTATTTTGTCCAGTGTTCTTTCATTTTGGCCACCTCATACATTGAGTGACAGAACACTTCTCTTTTATTATATATTTACATATTAATAATTTAAGTTGTGTTGTGTGAAGTTAAGTTATAGTTTTATTAAAAAGTTCAAACTCCTGGTCTCCTGTTTGTGCTATGGTAAGGTGTTATCTTTCGATTTCCATATAATACAAGGTGCCATATTAAATATTTTTTGATGTCTCTTATATTTGAATTTCTCAACATTCTTCTCACCACTGATAATGAATGGGTTTGGACTCAATTATGTCAGTGTTCCATTTTCATTAATTTTGGACACATCATACATTGAGTGACAGAACACTTCTCTTTTATCATATATTTACATATTTGGTATTGCTGGATTCAGCACAACCCCACCTTTCCAACAAGCCATCATATGTGTTTCTATGATAATGCCAGGCAAAGCAAGCACAAAGTAAATGAAAACATTCTGCATAGATATTAAATTTGTGCATGTCCGCTTATTTTAGATATGTGTTTACATGTGTCTATTTATTCCATACATCAAGATATTCACATCCAGTCTTTTCTAGTAGTTAAATCAACTTCCTGACTACAAACATGTCAAGTTTCAAAGCTCTCAGAGCTTGTGTGATTGATCTGCATTAGTTTATATGCCTTAACTCCCATACGGACAGGCTATATTTTAGTCCTTTATTGGTTTTGTGGTGTATAACAATATCTGTTAATTTAACAATCTTAGCAGTAAAATATTTTTAGCCAAGAATCCATTTCATATATGGGAGACCTTAGAGATGAGGAAAAACATTGTTGGGTTTAGTTCTACCTCCGGTAGGGGTATCTCGAAAACTAAAGCACTTTTTGACCATTTGTCACTAGCCTATTGTCCCTTTTTGAACTTTCTGGTCTAGTTAGTTGCAGTGCTCTTTCTCGGCTTTGCACTTCCTTTTGTAGAAATTGAATAAGCTCAGGCACTTTCCATTCACCATCAAAGTCCAACTGACGAGTATAAGCTAAAGCAATGTCCTCTGGCATAAATTGCAATAACACAGGGCATAAAAGACTGCCATACCTGTCACAAGGAACACGCAGAGATTCCAAGCTACGAATTTGAATTTCACATTCATCATATAAACTTCTCAACGCGTTTACGTCTGATGATCTCTTTACAGGAGTCAAATTAAGCAGTTTAGACATGTGAGCACTGATAACAATATCCTTCCTTCCAAATCTGTTCTGTAACAATTCAATAGCTGCATCATAATCACTGTCCGTTAGAGTGAGCCCTGATACTGCTTTGGCCGCTGCGTCAGCCAAATTACGTTTTCAAATAGGCGAATTTCTCTTTCTTACACAGCGCTTCATTAGAATGAATTGCGGCTTCATACTGACTCCAAAACTCCTGCCACTTGCTTATTTCTCCTGTAAACTTATCAATAACCAATTTGGGGAGCTTGACAGACTGTTTTTCTGGCCGTCTTTCTTGATTTGCATAGGCGTTTTTTACCCGTTCACTCTCTTGTTCACGCTCCCTTTCTATCATTCTCACTGCACGGGATTTCCACATGATAATGCGGTCCTGATAATCCAGCGCACTCTCTATCTCTCTCTCCAGATCGTCCGTGGGAGTTTCTTTTTCGATGCCTCTGTCAAGATCCACCAAGCTTTCTTCTTTCGTCGATAACATTGAAAGTAACTCGCGCAGCTTTTCACAGTCTGGTTCTTCTTTACCAATCTCTTCTTGCATATGAGTCAGTAACTTCGTCGTTGAGCTGCGGATTGTTTTCCTCTTCTTCTTCATCCGTTCTAACTTTTCAGCCATCTTCATTAAACTTACTTTCACTTTCCTACTCCGAGATTCTTATTCCGCGACCATTCTATGACGCTATCCCGGCTTTCGGCACCAAAAAATGTTAGTGAAAGTTCTTGAAGATTGAGACGCTTACACGGATGTCATATTTCTCGTTCTTTTTACTTCAGAATACAAGAAGAAAAAAGCCACACAACTCACCTACTTGACAAGGCTAAAAGATTAATAAAGTTATCAGCATACTTAGTGTGTACTTGAAGTATAACAGGGTGAGATACATCATTGCGATCTTTCAAAATAAACAAAAACATAATAAAAATAATAAAGTGTTTATAATTATTTACACTTAGCATCACATATGCTTCTATTCCGAAAATCTTAAATAATTATTCAACAACAAAAGTTACAACACTGCCTGGTCATGCCTAGAGCTGGTCGCTGAGGAAATAAATCAACTTCGTACTGTGAATCGCCTGATCAGCTTTCACAGTGGACAAAGTGGAGTCCAGCCCTGGGTCGTCACATGTGGTTGCCGCAAGCTCCTTCATTTTTTATCCGTTGGCCACGCCTTTCTTAAGCCCTGTGTGTTTCGTTGTGAAAACAAAACTACTTACTTTGGCCCTCAAAAGAGGACACAACTAGAAATCAGTAGTTAAGTTGTATTTAAAACACTGTTCCAAAAGTGTTCAACCCAAATATTCAGATGCGTGTTGTTCATTTTATGGAGGACTGTTTCCTGAACCTGGTTAAATAGCCTAAAATAGCCGTCTACACACAGAGGCTGTTTCTATAAAGTGGCGCAGTTCCAACTTTGCAAGGACAGTCTGGCATTTCTGATTCACAGCCTGTAAGTATATTTTTTATATTTAAAGAATTTCCAAATTATAATTCAAATGCAATTTTTAAGCAGTGTGGAGTAGCGTTTGTTGTGTGTTATTTCTCAAACATTAATGCAGATATGTTTTTTTTTGTTTACACAGTATGATACACAATGCCACGCGTAAAAGACAGTATTTAGTCATTATAATCAGAAATTATCTCCTCACTTGATGCTACAAATGCCTAGTTTGTTATGGGTTTTATTGGTTTTGTCTCGTCGTGCCGGGAGATGGCATCACAGTATTACAAGAGATGTAACATTTCTTTCACATGCTTGAGGTATTCAGTGAATCACAAAGCACTGGATAGCTAGCCAATCAGAGCACACCTCGCTTTCCAGAACAATGAGCTTTGTAAAAATCAATGCGTAGGCAAGGTAGGGCATAGAAGAGCAACAATATTGAACTATATGTGTAAAGTTAAACATCTTAAACAAATTACAGGGCTCTAGACTAACTTTT
Organism: Carassius gibelio; assembly: GCF_023724105.1. Lineage (NCBI taxonomy): Eukaryota > Metazoa > Chordata > Actinopteri > Cypriniformes > Cyprinidae > Carassius > Carassius gibelio. The sequence continues at coordinate 28,712,255 of NC_068415.1, forward strand.
TTCACTGGTGCACCAGCACAAAAGTTAGGTGCATCGCATTTAACACAGCAGTTTTACAAGTTTACTTTTTTTTTATTGCTGTCCATATAGGCAATATTGACTCGTAGCCTAAATGATTAACTAACAATCTGGTCAAAATAGTGTTTAAATTAAGTGTTTTAAGCTCTTCAGACTGAACATCTCAATGCTCAATATATTATGGACTATCCTCCATTGCAGTCACATGCCCCTCTGATGGCCAACTCCTGTAGTTTGGCCTTCTTGATCTTTGGCCTTGGCTATAGCAGCTGGCCACACTCTCTCTAGCATCAAAATCTTCCAGACTTGGCCCCTCTACACTGATTTTTATCAGATCTTTCACTGTGTTTGAATGAAGGCATGCTCTAGTGTTTGATTTCAACGGGAGGGTCAATGGGAACCTGACTCGACTCTGGAGGGTCAACGGGAACCTGACTCGACTCTGGAGGGTCAACTGTGGCTGTCATCTTGTGCAGAGACACTGGACAAGCGGCCATCTTGTGCCATGTCTCTGGACCGGCGACAACCTTGTGCTGTGGCGCTGGGCTGGGCTGGCGGCCATCTTGTGCTGTGGCGATGGGCTGGCAACCACCTTGTGCTGTGGCGCTGGGCTGGGCTGGCGGCCATCTTGTGCAGTGGCGCTGGGCTGGCGACCACCTTGTGCTGTGGCGATGGGCTGGCGACCACCTTGTGCTGTGGCGCTGGGCTGGCAACCATACTGTGCAGTGCTGCTGGGCTGGCGGTCCTCCTGTTTGTAGACCCCGGTCTAGAATCGGCCATCCCACCGGGAGAGACAGGAGTGGCTGGGGTATCCCACGGAAGCCGATGTTGTTGTTAGAACACAAATTTCCAGAAATCAAAAGCCTCTAACTGATCCATCTCCCTTCTTGGCACCGGGTCATCCAGACCGGTGTTGAAAATGTCCTTTAGGGCCGCATCATTTTATCCCATACCATCCGCCAGGGTCCAGAACACTTGAGCCATACCACCCACCTCATTGCTCTCTTGACGGAGGATGGTTAATTTTATGAATTTTGCCCTTCGCTCCACCGTACTGGCTGGGGAACAGGTATGAAGTCCCACACCACTGGATCTCGACATGATGGAGTCCTTCTGTTACGTTCTGGAACCCAGGGAAACACAGGAGACGAGAGATCCAAACGCAGTGTGAGTTTAATGGGTAATCCAAATTCAGAATCCAACAAGCAGAGGGTCAAAACCAAAACTCCATCCAAAACAGGTAAAGGAACAGGAACAGTAATTAGAAACTCGGAAGGCGAGGAAACTGGGTGACAGAATGGACTCCATCCAAACACACAGAAAAAGACCGGTTAATATAGGCAGGGTAATGACTATCAAGTGAAGACACCTGAGTGCAATTAATGTGATGAAGGGACGGACAAGGCTTTGTGGGAATTGTAGTGCCTGCGGTGAGGTGCCTATGGGGAAGTGAGACCACTAGTGGAGGCTCAGGGAAACAGAGTCCAGACAGCGTGACAAGAAGTGGTTCTTCGGCTACAAGTAACAACTCTTTCAGTAATTTAGTGGGTACAGGATCTAATAAATATGTTGTTGGTTTAGATGCAGTGATAAGTTTATTTAGCTCTTCCTGTCCTATGGGTGTAAAGCTCTGCAGTTTATCTTTGGGTGAAACTGAAGTATTATACGCTGTAGAATCAAATTTTGTCATTGTATTTCTGATGTTATCTATTTTATCAGTGAAGAAATTCATAAAGCCATTACTATTAAACGTTGATGGAATATTTAAATCGGGTGGCATCTGGTTATTTGTTCATTTAGCTACTGTGCTAAATAAAATCCTTGGACTGTTTTGGTTATTTTCAATAAGTTTGTGGATATGCTGGGCCCTGGCAGTTTTTAGAGCCTGTCTATAGCTGGACATACTGTTTTTCCATGCAATTCTAAAAAATTCCAAGTTAGTTTTTCTCCATTTGCACTCAAGACTACGAGTTTCTTTGTTGAGAGAGTGAGTATTACTGTTATACCATGGCACAGTATTTTTTTCTATAACCAGTACTTGCTTGTTGTTTTCTGTGCACACACCCGAAGCGCACACACAGAGAGCTGCGTCTCAGAGCAGTGCAGTGTCATTGAGCAGCACGGTTGCTGGATTGAGTTCTCTTTTGTGTCTTCTTGCATTTAAACAGAGAAATAAACAAACTTTATTTTGTCAAAAAGCCCATCTTTGTGAGTGCCCTCTTGTCAGTTTTAAAGGAACATAAACATTTGAGAAAGAAATCAAATGTGTGTCAGTATACAAATCAGTGCTTTA